>NC_141066.1:24214099-24296599 GCF_041138505.1 Cibotium barometz
ACATTACATCCTCTAAATTGAGGTTATTTCTTCCAATTGAAAATAAAACCAAATTCATTCACATACAACTTCCAAATACAAATCTTCAATCAGAACTATTGTACATAATCGTGTTTACTTCCATGGGCTTTGCTTGTCCTCTAGGGTGAACGTACAAAGTAAGCAAACAGCGTTCGTTCCCTTTCGCACTTCCTCAAGCAAGAGGCGCTCGGATGCATCATCAATAAAACCATGGGCTCACCAAATCACAAGTAAGCCCACCACTTTGTTCTTCACTTGAGAAATATCATCATCACTACCAGGAAGTGGTAAGGATGTGAGACCTTTCCATGCTTATGCACCATCTACGGTCTTTTGCTTCGCATTGGTGGCCTCCCTAGCAACAACTTCAATGCTAACATTTGATGAGGCCATCACAAGCAATATTTAGGAGGGTTATGGGTGGTGTATGCTACTAATAAGGCTTAACTAAATGGTAATTGACAAAGTGCTATTGAGCTTATCTCTATATTTATAGGAGTGAGAGAGGTGGACAAAGAGATATTCCTTGTATCTATAGGAGTGGGGGAGAGGTGGACAAAGAGATATTCCTTGTATTTTTGCAACAAATTAAAAAAACAGCTTGATTCTTTTTTAATGACAATAATAAAGGCATCTTTTCTCATTTTCTAGATCACAATAATAAAGGCATCTTTTCATTTTTTTTAAGAACAGAAGCGAGTACGTATCTAATCTTTTTGTACGCACAATTTTAAAAAATCCTACTCATTTTCCTAATATTTCTAACCATTTAATGATGGTAATGTGATTACCATTCATCAATAGAAAACATTCTACAATATAATACCTACTTGAAAATGCAATGAACTAATAATATTCAACAAAACTCAACTTTAGTCTCATAAATGCAATATGAGAAGCTTAACAAACTTTTTTTGGAAGCAAGATTGCATCGTTCATAAACATTGCCTCCATCGATCGAGAGAGAGAGAGAGAGAGAGAGAGAGAGAGAGAGAGAGAGAGAGAGAGAGAGAGAGAGAGGGAGGGAGGGAGGGAGGGAGGGAGGAGGGGGGAGAGAGAGAGAGAGGGAGGAGGAGAGAGAAAGATATTGCACAATCAAACCCTCTACAAATGAGGTTACACAAGTCCCAAAAGACTTTAGGACATGAAATGAGAAAATTTGGCATGTGAAATCCCATGCATTCAATAGTCTAAATTAGGTTAGGTTGGTGTTGGATGAACATATTCTCATTCTAGCTCAAGCCAAGAACACGTAAATATATGAAGTACAAGTGCTTGCATGCAAGATAAGGCTTCTTCTTGGATTCTCTATCTACAAAATCTGGACACGTACAGCACGGTTTGTCTTTCACATGCACATCATATTTTCCAATGTGTGCATTATCCCCGTGCGATTCAATCTTGAAAACTTCATGCTTGTGCTCCAGCCTCTGCACTTCTTCTACCACTGTAGCTTTCATTTTCAAAGCGGCCCTTTTTTTGCCACTTCCTCTGATATCAACGTGCAGTTCTTGACTCTTGTGCCATTTCGCATGCATGAGCCACCTGCCTCTATGTTTGTAGTAGACCCATATGGTGGTTCTTTATTACTTGCTATTGTAAAGGACCTTGTAGCCCCACTGCTACTAGGTAGGGTGGGTATAACACCTTTTGCGTTCTTGCTCTCCACTTGATGTCCACCTTCCCATAATGAATAGAACTCCTTGTTTGTGAGGTTATTTCCATAGCAACTAACCATATCTTGGGTGGCGGATTGGGCTTTGGGTCTATGTTGGTGTCCACAATATAGCAATGAAGCATGTGATCAGGAAAAAACCACAACCATTGTTTAATGAGACCATTAGGGTGCTTGTGATACCCTTTGAATGATGATGCTAGCACACCCTTTGCAAATCCAGCTATTGTTGCCCACACCTCTTACCACCACGAGGCATTCCGCTGCATGTGACCTTGCCAATGCATGTCCTTCGAATTACCCACATTACTTCATTCACCTTGCACTCAATCCCACTAAACTTTGTGACTTTTGTTGTTCTTTGAGGAGTAGTGGTTGTATCATGCTCCTTAAAATTGATCTTCCATAGCCTCCCCACATATTTGCGGTCTCGTACATGTACATTATACTTCGGACGATGCGTGGCCTCATCATCAATATTAATGACCATTGCAGTTAGTCTCTTGTGATGTGCAGTTTCTTTGTCTCACTAGTTAGGGAGGTAGGTGCCTTGTATATGGGTGTTCCTTTAGTTGTCTAATTCATTGTTCATACCACTTGGGCTAGGCTTGTAGACATCCATTCCATTAGTTTCTCGAAGCCATATCGGTAGTACATGCATCATAAAGACAAATCTTGCTCTATATCCTTCCCCTGCTCTGCGAGCCAACTCCCATGCTTGCTTTCTACTAAGTTTGTTCTCACTACCTACAAGAGGATGATAGTATAGCTTCTTTCTACTAAGTTTGTTCTCACTACAAGAGGATGATAGTATAGCTGCGCGATGTAACTGTGCAACATAGTGAGAGAATCGTGGTTGCAGGCAATAGGATTTTTTCTAGTATGCAGCTATTGGAAATAACCCAAACATAAAGCCAAGATTAAAGCCCAAGGTTCAAAGGTTATTATCCTTATAACTACAATATTGTAAAAGGCACAAGAATCTAGCCAAAGAGGTGAAAAGAGGGCGCCCTCCTCTGTAGAGAATCAAGGAGAAAATTGAGGGTAGTGCCCACCTACATTCACTCCACCTCTCCACATTCCTCTCCATCTCTCCTAAAATCAAGGCACCTCTCCTATATTAAAGGATGTACTCTCGACCTATAAAAAGGCACCTCTCCTATATTAAAGGCACATCTCTCCACATTCACTCCACCTCTCCACATTCCTCTCCATCTCTCCTAAAATCAAGGCACCTCTCCTATATTGAAGGATGTACTCTCGGCCTATAAAAAGGCACCTTTGGGAATGAAAAATCAATTAGTGTGTTTGATTCATACCCTTCATGCTTGTGTGATTAGCTTAATCTCATCTTAATCATATTCTTAATCACCCACTACTAATGGCATACATATTCTTTGGTCCACCATAAATACATCATTATTTCCATTTTCATTCATGGTATCAGAGCTAGGCCATCCCTTGGTACCTTAATTACACTCCACTAATCACCTTTTACAATATTATCAATAGATCATTAAGATTTTATCATAAGCTTAATATAGGTTTTCTTCCCACAACACATACAGTGCTTGGTGGGCTTAGATGTCTATGCACACTTAAGATTTTGGTGATCTACAACTTGGGGCTTCTTCAACACATCAGGGCGCACATTCTAGGCTCTTCAATTGCTCAGAATGTTGTGTGCTACAGCAAATTTGTGCATTTTTTAGAAATTGCCACCGCCGGATTGCTAAGTCCAAAACTCACTGTAGAGTAAGTCATTCAAGAAATTTTTTGGGGGATTTTGTAGCCCTATAAGCAAGCTTCAAACCCTTAAAATGGTTATGTTGTGCCTGTTTTCTACAGAATACACAATAAGAAAAGCTTCTTCATTTGCTCAATTAATCTTTGCATACTTGGTTTTTTGAGCAATTCAAGTTACAAATATTTAATTCATGTGTTGATAAATCCTTATATAGCCTTACATCAAGTTTCCCTTCTTATTTGGTACTCCATTTGAGCACTCCAAATCAGGGTACCCCTTGCACATTCTAACAGTGAGCTTACCTCTGAAAAATAAGCAATTAATATTTATAATTAAAGTGTTTGGTGACCATTGCTTTAACCCAACATTAGAGAGTTGCTATTGATTTTTATGCAAACATTTTTTACTCTTAATCTCATTTTCTACCCTAATTGTACCCACCAAAGTCATATAGTTTTTTGCATACAAAACAAGGTGCTTATCTCAATGTAATTAGGATTTTGGGATAATTACTTACATTAATCACAATTATAAGAGACTAGACACTTCCCTGGGTTCATCTCTCAGTGGTAGGACCTTCTTATGGCTTCATCTAAAATGCCAGATAAGTTTAATGGCCAAGGTTTCCACACCTGGCAAACCAAAATTAAGGGATACTTAATGAAGAAGAATCTATGGAGTCTTGTCAAAGCACAACCTGATGGAGATGAAGCTTCTACTATTGCTACTAGAGCAACCACTGTTGCATTGCAAGCTAAAGATGAGCAAGAATTAGGCATCATAATCACTGCACTTGATGATGGTTACATTCATTACATTGATGATGATGACTTTGCTGCAAAGGCATGGGACACATTTGAAAAGATCTTTTATGCTAAGGCTAAACACTCCAAAATTAGTCTTAAAATGCAATTATATATATGAGCTTAAAATGGAAGATAGTAAAGGTGTGTCTTCAACAAACTTAAGAGTCTTATAACTTAACTTGTTTATGTGAAAGCTCTAGTCACTAAAGAAGATGCCACTGCCATATTGTTAAAGGCTATGCCTTCAAATTTCAATCAAATAGTCACTGTGCTTAAGAGAAGGAACCCATTCCTTCTTTGGAAAGTGTGATTAACTCTTTATAGGAAGAAGAGCAAAAGCGAGTTAAAGATGACTTTGGAGGTACCTATGTTGTCTTCTCCAATAATATGAAGAACAAGTGTGCAAGTTGTGGAAGAACAAATCATCTTACTAAAGACTGCTTCACCAACAATCCATGTGTGCATTGTGGAAAGACAAACCACTCATCTCAAAGGTGCTACCTCAAGGATAAGAAGAAAGGAAAGGATAAAGTCAACACTATTGCAGAAGAAACCAAACTTGCTCAAGTGTGTGAAAATGTAGAGGACTCTTATGCCTTTTAAAACATTATCTAAGTCATATTTGGCTATGCCTTATGTTTGTGGGAACACTAATTGTTAAGTAAGCCTTGTTGTGTTGCTGGCTTAACTCTTTGTTAATCCATACCTTGAAGTTTGTAAGAGAAGAGTACACACACCCTATGTTGTGATTAAGGGGGGGCTCTATCTCAATGTATCAAGGAGGATTTGTTGTTAGGAAAAGTCAGTCATAAGTCGTTGTGTTCACGGTTGGCGTATAGGGGGGTGTTGGAAATAACCCAAACATAAAGCCAAGATTAAAGCCCAAGGTTCAAAGGTTATTATCCATGTAACTACAACATTGTAAAAGGCACAAGAATCTAGTCAAAGAGGTGAAAACAGGGTGCCCTCCTTTGTAGAGAATCAAGGAGAAAATTGAGGGCAGTGCCCACCTACATTCACTCCACCTCTCCGCATTCCTCTCCATCTCTCCTAAAATCAAGGCACCTCTCCTATATTCAAGGATGTACTCTTGGCCTATAAAAAGGTACCTTTGGGGATGAAAAATCAGTTAGTGTGTTTGATTCATACCCTCTTTATGCTTGTGTGATTAGCTTAATCTCATCTTAATCACCCACTACTAATGGCATACATATGCTTTGATCCACCATAAATGCATCATTATTTCCATTTTCCTTCGTGGCTATTGTCGTGCACAGCTATACATGCGGCCACTACCATGCACGGCTATATACGTGGCTATAACCATGTATTGTTACAAAAATAATTCTCCCACGCGGCATGTGTCCTTTCATTATCCATCTTTTCCCCCAAAACCTACGCTAAATTCGTTTCCTCTTCTCCCTTCATCTCCCATACCTCAAGCATGAAACTCATGCTCTCCTTCATTTATGTGCTTTTTATCTCCAAAAGCATAAGTTTTATGGTAAAGGTACTCTATTCTCTCACATTTGTTTCAATCTCTATGTGCATACTTAGGTCTTGATTCTTGTCCTCGTCTTTTTCTTCTTCTTCTTACTTATCTTTACACTTTTCTATTTGTTTTGTTAATTAACTTTATTGTGTGTGCTTGTTTTGTAGAATTAGGGTTTTTCAAACAAGAAGATAAACCCTTTTTTCTCTTAATCTTTTATGCAAGCTCTAAGTATACTTCTTTCCTCTCTCTTTTTCTTGTTTTTGATGCTTGCTCATTTGACTTTGTTTGCAACAAGAAGGTAAACCCTCTTTTTCTCTTAATCTTCTCTATGTATACTTCTTTTCTTTCTCTTTTTCTTAGTGTTAAAATCTTTTTGCTCTCTAATATGCCTATGTATGCTCTATGCATACAATAAAACATACATAGAGTATGCATAGCTCTAATTTGCATGCATAAAGGCACTATGCATGCAAATTAAAACATTCATAACTCTAATATGCATGTATAGAGCCTCTGTATCATCTATACATGCTCTAATATGCATGCATAGAGGCTACATGCAAATTAGAGCATGCATAACTCTAATATGTATGTATAGAGCTAACATATGTTCTATGTATGCTCTAATATGTATGCTTAGAGGCTTCGGTACATGAAAATTAGAGCATACATAGCTCTAATATGCATGCATAGAGCCATATGCAAAGAGCTTTTGCATTAAGCTTACGCTTATGCTTTTACATCAAACTTCATGCATAATCTTAATGCATATGGTGTATGCACAATGCTTTTGGTTTAATTAAGCTTATGTATAAATATTTTTTAATATACATATTTTCTTCTTCTTGTAGATTGATGCTTGACATGTAAGCTCAACTTCACAACACAAACTCTACTTCTCTTCTTGAAGGTAAGAGTACTTGTCTATAAAAAATCCCTTTCTTTACTTGTTTATGGTCCATTAAGCTTTATGCATGAGGATTAATGCATAAATCTTAATATATATGCTTATTGCATTAAGCTTAATGCAATGGCTTATGCATTAAGCTTTATGCATAAGCTTAATGTTGTATAAGGCTTTTGCATA
Source organism: Cibotium barometz (assembly GCF_041138505.1). Taxonomy (NCBI): domain Eukaryota; kingdom Viridiplantae; phylum Streptophyta; class Polypodiopsida; order Cyatheales; family Cibotiaceae; genus Cibotium; species Cibotium barometz. The sequence goes on from NC_141066.1 coordinate 24,220,931, forward strand.
AATCTTAATACATGAGGCTTATGGTTAAAGCTTAATTCATATGGCTTATACACATTAAGCTTATGCATAAAGCTTAATACATATGGCTTAATACATAAGGCTTATGCTTAAAGCTTAATACATATGGCTTATGCATTAAGCTTAATGCATATGGCTCAATGCATAAGTCTTATGCTTAAAGCTTAATGCATAAGCCATATACATTAAGCTTTATGCATAATCCATATACATTAAGTTTTATGCTTTATGCTTAATGTATAAGTCATATGCATTAAGCTTTATGCATAAGCCATATGCTTAAAGCTTAATGCATATGGCTTTTGCATAAATATATATATAATTTATTAACATATATATTTGCTTAAACTTATAGATTGTCCTTACAACATAAGCTCAACTTCACAATGCAAACTTAACTTATCTTCTTCTTATAATTCATTTCTTTACTTGTTTATGGTGCACCCTCGGGTGCTTGGGAGTATTTTATTTCATTATACATAAAGCATATGGCTTTATGCTCATGCATAGCGATTAATACATAAAGCTTTGTGCTTTTGCATATGGCTCAATGCATTAATTTTTTTACATGATGTTATAAGCATTCGGAATCTTATCACCAACAAAAGGATGATAAAGATAGGGAGATCAAAAAGGAAAGAATTTAGTGATGATGATGAGAACCCGAACGCTTATAAATCATGTGTAGAGATAATGTATATGAATATATGCAAGAAAGCACTAGTCTATGCGACACATGCATATGTTTTTCATAAAGCTTAACTTAATGCATTGTACTTATGTATTAAGCATATGCAATAATGCATTAAGCATATACATTAATGCTTAATAGCCTATGCGTAATGCTTGGCTTGATCTATATATGCATATGTTTATGCATATAGCAATACGTTGCAAGAGTAGTACATAGATGTTGAGTAAGTGTGTACATTAGCAATATGTTTAATATGATTAGTACATAGTCGCTAGGTTGATTTACATAGAGCCATATTTTATTATGTGGAAAATTCCATCAATGCTTAATCTTTATTACACAAGTTTATGTTCAAAGGCTAGACCCAAAACATTAATAGAGATAGTCAATAACATGTTATTGTTGCTCACATACTAAAATAATCAAGATGCATACAACAATTATCTTCCTAGAGAGCAATATGTCGCAAATCTTGTTCATGGCATACAAGAGTGTGGCGGGTACACTCAAGACCACATCAACAAAGCACAAGAGAAGCTTTTTAAAGCAATCCATAGAGTGAAGGGAGAATCGTCTTATCACTTCCATGCAAGAAACAACAACTCGTATAATGAGCTTATCGATGTAGTGCAACAAGCTGAGCAAAATGTAGTTTAGGATTTAGGTGTAATGGACTTCTCGTAATGGAGTCTCTTCTTTTATCATCTACTTTTTCTAAAGTTTAATGGAAGATGAAGATGAAGACGAAGACGAAGATGATACATTAATTTAATTAGTTTTTAATGTCCATCTTTATTCATTTTTGGACATAGACACCTTATGTAATTTGCAATATAATCCATAACATTATTGTATTGTAATTTTTTTATGTTTTAAGTGTTTAAGTGGCGTTCTAAAAAATTTATGATTAACTAATGTTTAAATAATGTGATTTAAAAGAAAAAAGGAGACAGAATGGGGGAGAGATGTGGCGGGGACACATGTTCCCAAAAATCTCACCCATTTTGTCTCTATTTTTTTTGCTGATAGCCTGCAGCTATATATGCAGATAGATGCATAGCTATACACATTGTTATACATGCGGTTAGCCACACTGCTATAGCCGCATACTTATAGCCACGTGCATAGCCACACTGATAGTGTGTGTTTTTTTCCATATATAGATTCTTTTAAATTTGTGCGGCTCTTAACGTGGATGTGCTCTTCCTTTGTTGTAGTGTCTTGGGATATTTGGACCATCATTACTTCTCTCTACAGTTGTCTCATGATTGATTGTGACTGAACCCCAATGTGCTATGCGCACCTCCCACCAGCTCAAGCTAAAATATTCCTATCCATGACATGACCATTATGCCACCATTGATGTATTAATCGAGCCTCTACTAATGCAGCTTCACTGGTAGGAGCCATGCACCACTTCTCACACATTGCTTTGTGCTCGCCTTGAGATGTGGGCACACACATACTTTGTTGTGTAGGAAACCATGCTCTGCTCCTAATGAAATAGGCAAGACCTCTCTCTATCTCAGGACGTTATTTTTTCCACCATTGAACACATGTCAAACTGCATTCCAAATAGCTTGTGCCTTGTCTACCATGAAACCAAAGAAATCCACCCTTTCACAACCATGGTTTTCCATCACCTCAACATTGATGTACTCCCAAAATAGACATGGGGCCTCAATATCCTCCTCTTTCATTTCACATGTCATAATTGTTAGAAGATCTTACATGCTACATGAAAGCTCAAGTCAGTTATGCTCTTTAACATGTTGAAATCCTCTGACCACATTTATTATGACATTTTTAATATGCTACCTTGGGTCATACAAAGACAAGAACCTCGTCTCTCCACATGTTCCTCACCACCCTCCTCCACTCGCTCCATTACCCAACCACCATGAGCCTAACAAGGTGAAGTGCCTCGCTATGGCCACTCGGTGTTCCAACAAGGGAGGCCCCATTTCGACCTATTATGCCACATATGTCTCCCTTGGCTCCTCTTACGATGGCCTCATCATGGGTACGTCCTGAACTTGCGAGTCTACTATTCCCACATGCACCTACACCATTTTGGTAGAGCTCCCTTTATGCAACCACCTTCCTTCGCCCATGAGCAAAGCTACAATGTCCTTTTTTTATGTAATCCATCTCTTGTATTGACAAAAATTATTGATTTTCACATTATTGTGATGCACTTTTATACACTTAAATTGGTGCTATGACATTGTTTTTTGGTATTGCTTCTATACCATTTTAGATAATTGAATTAATAATAAAGAGTGACGGAGCAATATGGAGAAAGATGAAGAGAGAGAGAGAGAGTTTGAGTGAAAGAGAGAAAGTTTGATTAGAGGGAGACTGTGTTGTCTTTGTATGTCGTAAGTCACATGCATAGCCATTTGATATTTTTATATGCGTTATTATATTAAAACATTGATGAGGTACTTTAATGATGATGAGAAGTGTTGGATAGAGGATGTAATGTCAAAAGAGAAAAAGGTAATAACCGTGAAGCCATAGTACAATAGGACATTTTGTCACAGTTTGTTCTCAAGGTACATACACCATCCTACACTTCCAAATATTATATTATGGCTATTCTTTGCTCAAAATGTTTTTGATTGAAGCATTCCTAATATTTTATACTCACGTTTGTAGGTGGAGTTCCCAAACAAGTATGAAGAGGAGATGTCAAAGATAGATTTGGTAGAATTGACTTTGTAAGAGTGCAAAAGAGCAGAAGACAAGGTGAAGGTAAGGGGCTACAAGCTTGCTTGTATAACTAACCTGACTAATGAGGATGGGTTTTCCAGATCTCATTTTCCATTAATTGGGAGTTAAGAGCAAGATCGTGATTGAAGACAAGATGGGGATGCTTTACACTGTAAAGTTACCACCAAAAAGGTGTATGTGCATGTATGTCAATGTCCTATGTATGGTGTATATATGGTTTTTATGGTCTAATTTATTGCAAATGGATGTGTAATATGGTTTTGTGTGAATACTGTAGAAAAAAGAGGTGTTGAGGATTGTTAAGGATCTTGGCCTTGGCCAATGATGAGAGAAGACATAGACAATGGATGGTTTCATGTGATTACTGGTAGAAAAAAATAGGTGTTGAGGATCTTGTCCAATGATGAGAAGACATAGGCAATGGTAGGGACAATATGGAGTGGAGAAGGTACATTGTCCAGAAAACTTGTTAGAGCCAGATAAAGGCACTTACAGTTGATACAATATACAAGCTAGACTTAAAAGTGGTTGAGAGTGTGGACCTCTAGAGGCCATTTTATATGTAAGTTCCACTCATCAAAAGCACTTTAACCAAGCCTTCAAAGAAATAGAGGCTGAGATGAGGAGTTCATATCTAGAGGAAAAGCAGTCAGAACTTCATCAATCGATGCTAGACTTAAAAGTGGTTGAGAGTATGGACCTCTAGAGGCCATTTTATATGTAAGTTCCACTCATCAAAAGCACTTTAACCAAGCCTTCAAAGAAATAGAGGCTGAGATGAGGAGTTCATATCTAGAGGAAAAGCAGTCAGAACTTCATCAATCGATGCTTTAGATTGTCTACATGTAACTAAAGTCCTAAATTTTCCAAGTTTTTGGTATAAAATAAATGAGTGGATGATCTCCAATACTATATGCATGTAGGTTTTTGAAGGAAATGACAAAGAGAGAAAATGTTAAAGGACCTTCCTCAAGAGATCAATGTGGAAGAGAGCCCAACCTCCATGTTCCCACATAGGTGATATTCTTGTCGAATATGATAGAGTCTAAGAAGAACAACATATTGCCATGGTGAATGGATTACCCTGGAGGCCAAATACATGATTGTGAGAGAGGTTTGTATAAAGGTGAGATCATAAGCACTCCAACCATTTTGTTTCATTTGGCTACTTAAATCTTTTGTCTATTAGTTTCAACTAATGGTGTGTATGTAATAGAATTTAAGGCATGGAAAGAGAAACAAAAAGACCTAGATTCTTTTAAAAAGAGGAAAGAAAAAGAAAAATGCACAAGCTCACAAATCCATATATGAGGAGGAAGCTATGGTGGTTAAAAGCAAGCATGATGATGAGTCAGATAAGCAAGCATGATGATGAGTCGAATACGATGGTGGTTAAAAGAAAGCAAGCATGATGATGAGTCGGGTAAGCAAGAAAAAGGAGGAAAATAAAAAAAGGTGAGTATGTGTTCACTTCCTTGTGCTATGTATTCACAGTGGATAAAAATCCATGTTAAATATTACCATTGTAGGGCTAGAAGAGGGGTCTATACTACAAAGATGAATACTTGAATATTTTATCTTAAATGTAGATAAGATGAATACTTGAATATCTTATCTTAAATGTAGATAAGATGAACATCTTTCCAACTTCATAGATGTTGGAGATACATCTCCAGTTCTCTCTCTATATATAGCTCCCTCCATCTCCCACACACACACACACACACAAACAAACAAATGTCTATTTGCTAACATGATTTGTTTCTCCAGAGATATTGTCCATGTAGGTGGAATATAATCATATTTTGTCAGATCATTTCCCTTTGGTATTGGAGATGCATAGCCATTCTGTGGTGGATGCTTATAGGCCATTATTGGGAAAGGCTCCTCTTAAGGTTAACTAGACTTTCTTGGAGCATACTATTTTCCATCAGTTTATGTTGCAAGCGTTACAAAACTTTTGAGGCCATGTAATCTCTTTTGGGGTGTCACCTTGGGAGTGTTATATGTTCAAAATATTCAAAAGCTTGCTCGCCAATATGGGATTCATAATGTATCATATTTTAGAGAGAAGTTGCGGAACCTAGAATAGTTATTGGTTGATTTAAACCAGGTGGTTCAAGAGGACGGTTCTTACCCTGACATTGAGATAGCTATTAATTGGTTGTCCCATCAGGTTGCAACATTGTATGAGAATCAATATGTAAGATATAAGCTTATGGCTTGAATGGATGCCCTAATGGATTCTAATTGTCAGTCACATACGTTCTTTGCTCAGTTACAGCAAAAGCATGCATGTGAGAATATTGTCAGGACGCAAGATAGGCAAGGAGTATTGATTACTGATCCTGCTTGTGTTTTGGATGTGTATGGACTTTTATCACCATTTTTTGGGTCCACAGGAGGTCATATCTCCTGATATCATTGCAACTAGAGAGTCTTTGTATCACTTAGTTCATCACCAAGTATCAAATGTTTCAGTAAATGAATTGGAAAAAGATATTTTTGAGGATGAGGTGGAAGCTATGTTGAAACATTTGCCTAAAGGGAAAAGTCCAAGATGGGATGGGCTCCCCAATGAGCTTTTCACAAAGTATGTTAATGAGTTAAAGGCCCCTCTCGCTTCTATTTTTCAGGAGGTGTATAATATATGTATCATGCCTGCAAGTTGGAAGATTGGACTTGTACGTTTACTACCTAAAGTTCCATCTCCAGTTAATCTACATCAATGGAGACCAATCACGTTAATGGGGGCCATGTATAAGATATTTGCAAAGGTCTTGGCCAACAAGTTGTAGTGTTTTCTTCCTACTTCATCTAAGGCAATATGGATTTATTAAAGGTCGAAATATTTTGCATAATATACTGAATGTACAAATTGGAATCGATTATGTAAGGGCTTCGAGGCAAGAGGTGGTTATGATATTACTGGATAAAGGCTTATGATCACGTTAGTTGGTCTTTTCTTTCACAGCTTATGCAGGCTATGGGATTTGGCCCTCACATGTCTTCTTTGATTTATACTATTAGCCAACATGCAATGGCTAGGCTTATGATTAATGGTGGGGTGACTCATCCCATTCATTTGTCGAGATCGGCCAAAATTCTCATTTTTTCAGGTGAACAGGTTTGTGGCATATCTTATTAACTAGGAATGCCTTCATATTTGATGCAAAATTTAGTATTACAACTCACATAGGTCATATAAAAGGGCTACTATTGTGGCAAGTCTCTTCCTTGTGGTCAGCTCATTTGTTGGTGGAGAATGACACGGCTATATATTGGATGAGGGTACTCCAAGCTACACCTGTGGTTCGGAGTAACTAGTGAGGGAAAGCTAGTACATCACATGGCAGTCATGTGGCCATTTGTAAAGTAATTTTGGTAATATATCTTCTATTACAAAGAGAGAGAGAGAGAGAGAGAGAGAGAGAGAGCTTCTCCAAGTGCATGTTCTTAACTCTGTGTTGAGATTTTCTAGAGAAAAATGTTCAAAGTGATCTTTACGATATTGTGACGTGTGGTCACCATCTTTGTAGCCTATATGACATACCTTTTACTTAAGTTCTTTGTGCTAGATCCTTGGTGTCATTCTATATGAGTCTAAATGGGAGAGAGATTTGCTCTCTCATCATGTAAATGAGTAAGAGAGTTCTTCGATAGTACTTGGTTAGCATATAGTACATGGTTGTTTCTTATTATCAAGTGGGAGTGTTCAAATTAAAGGTGTGTTTGATTGAATTTCTTTGTGATGACTTTTGACATGGGAGTGATCTTTAAAGCCTATGGTGAAAAGATTTTGTAGTAGTTAAATGTGGTTTCTTAGCTGAAATTTCCGTAACATGTGGGAATCCCTTTGATAAAGAGAGGTGTCTTAGTTTTAGGATGAATTTTTGGGATTTTGTTACTTGGTGGGCTCTTTATATTTTTTCCACTTTCACATGCTTTTATGTATGGATTTGGGATGATAAATCTGTGTGACCCTTTTTTGTGGTGCTTTCTAGAACATATTATATTAAGATTGAGCTCATTTGTGAGTAGGTTTGCATTGCTTATGCTTGTTTTTTCATCTTCCTTAGTAAAAACCCTTGATTTTTTTTCATCTTCCTTAGTAAAAACATATTATATCAAGCTTGAGCTCATTTGTGAGTAGGTTTGCATTGCTTATGCTTTTTTTTTTCATCTTCCTTAGTAAAAACCCTTGATTTTTTAAATACTCCTCCTATGATCTATCTCCTACCTCATGTGTGGACCCTTTTGTGGTGCTTTCTAGAACATATTATGTTCTTATTTATGAGTAGGTTTTCATAGCTTATGCTTTATTTTCATCCTTGGCTTCTACAACAAGCTCTTCAATTGTTTTTTTTGGGATCAAGGGGGTGTTGTTGGCTCAGGTAGCTTGTATGACTTAATGAAGTTTGCTATCCTTTTCCAATTCACTATATAAGGTAAGTTGTTTTCTCCAAATGGTCGCCAACCTCTTCAAGCATAGAAGTCCCCCGATCTAGTGAATTTTAAAGTCTCCTTCCATGTTAGGTCCCTCCCTCTCCGAACTAATGACATTTTCTTTTGAACTTGTGAATTTTGCTACAATAGCAAGCTAGGAAATTTCTTAAGCCGCCCATTATAAAGAGATATAAAATTGCTTTTTGATTTTGAGACTCAGAGATAGATAATATTAGATAGTTTATGAATTTTATAAGACAATGATGGGGTAAATATTGGACAAGAGATTTTTTACTGGATAAAAATTCTCTTATCTAGGTAAATTTTTACTAGGTAAAGAGCTAGAAAAATCCTTAAGTTGGCCATTATCGAGAGTTATGCTGATAGATCTTGATTTCCTGCTATATTAGCAAGAAATTAAAGGAAAATAACAAAATATTCTAGAAAATTAGAAACAAATTATTTTTGGTGATTTTTGGTCAAAGTTGAAATTTGATGAAATTTTGGTCTAATGTAAGTCACCATTCATACATCTCGGTGTGTATCGATTGTAACCTTAGTTAATTTTACCTTATTAATAAAAGGCCTTCTTGGAAAGCATGCTCAAGGGGATTTTTTTCCTTGCCCATCACCCAGCCATGTGTCAGATGCTTCTTGTCTTACCTCTCACCATCCCCTTTCCATGTGTGACCATACCCACACTCTTGTGTTGTATGTGGGCTGTTTAGAGACTTATTCTTCCTATTCTTAAGCTGAAAAATGTGCCTATTCCCTTTCCTCTGTGAGCTGCTTTATGTCATAATTAAACCTCCCTCTTTGCTGCCTAGTGCCTCCTACTACTGCCTCCTCCACTCTCGAGTGATTTTAGAGTAGTTTTCTAGAGCTAGAATCATTTCTTACTCTCCCAAATCCAAGCCAAGTGTATTGTAAGTAGAATTATGGGTTTTTTTTTAATTTTTAACAATTAATCTTAATTAAGCTTTTCTTAGGGTTTAAATCTACTGCTAATGTGATGTGGAGTGTTGTATAATGCCTCGAGAGACCCTTTCTTGGAGTTTTCTACTCTTATGCTCTCAATTCTATAATTAGAGAGCTCTTTTGCATAAATTAAGTTAAGATAATTTTAATAATTAAGACTATAAATTAGGCTTAATGATTAGGGTAAGTAGAGAAATTATGTGATTAAGTTATACTTTAGTCAATTTCCTACTAATTAAGACTATAAATTAGGCTTAATGATTAGGGTAAGTAGAGAAGTGAAATTAAGTGATTAAGTTATACTTTAGTCGATTTCCTACTAAAGTTAGGTTGTTTTGTCGAAATTTCTCTTGTAGATATTCTTCCCTCTCTTTATGTTTTCTTAATTTTCAATTAGCTTAACAATCTATTTTATGCTTTTCAAGAAGATGAGAGATAATCTACATTTCCTAATCTCTCAAATAGAGTAGAGAAATTCATGTTGGGGTTATTGCTTTATAGTGCTAGGTTTGGAGATATATGTGGTCAATTAGGGTTAGAGTTTTATCTCTCTTTAAGTAGAGAAAGGTTATTTGTAATTGCAAATTGGGAATGTTGTGTATAATTGGGCATAGCAGCACAAGCTATGGTTTCCCTATCTTATACTATGAGAGAAAGAGAGGTTTTGTGAGAGTGTAAGAGATTAAAGAGAGATTTCATTTCATGTGCGTTAGTAAAAAAGACTGTCTTCTCTTAACCCAGATCTTATTATTCCTGTTTATAGCTAATTTACAAGTGATGGTAATTAAGAATATTGTTTAAATATAATAGGTACTCTTTTGAAATCAAATCGTTGATAGGTTTGTTAAGGGAAATTTAAAAGAGCATGCAAACTACTATGAGAATTTACCTTATCATGGAAATAATGTAATAAGTTGGTTCTAAAATATTGCAATGATGTCTCTATGCAATGGTTATGTGTTAAAGAGAACTAATAAAGAAGATTGGAATCAGAGCCGGCAAATAAGGTGGATGAGGGTAGCGAAAGAGTTCGCACTTCTTATGGAGAGTAGTGGCGAGTCTAGGGCTTGACTAGCTTGGGTAAGGTCAAGATGAGGGACCTTGGGGTGTTCAGGGTCGCTTGTGAGAGGCCCTTAGGCAAAGCAACCCTGTCATCGTGAGATGATACTCACTAGCTCGATTGACCCCATAGTCCAAGCATCGTAAAAAAGTAAAAGAGGAGAAAAGGGGAGCATATTGGCTGATGTAATGGCCTACATATGGGTGGGTTGGATGAGTCCGATGCTTTCCTTTTTGTAGGTTATATGATGATGAAACTCTTGGAAGAACATTGCATTAAAGCGTGTTGTACAAAATATAGCATATTTGCATCCTTGTTTGATTTTTCTACTTCATATATTCACATGTATATCGAGAATGAATGAAATCAATGCTATTTAAGTATTGTATATGTGAAGAATAAATTTTCCTACTTTATGTATTCTCGAGAATGAATGAAATCAATGCTATTTAAGTTTTGAATTTTGTGCCCATATGAGTTCTTATGTTATGTGATTACCCCCTTGGGCTCGATAACAGAATTTCCAGATATAAGTGGAGGCAACTCGCACATGACCCAAATGGAGGCAACCCGTGCATGCCAAGTGGTCGTGGACCTAAGGGCAGGTGGGCCGAGGGCTCGCTGGTGGTATTAGAGTGAAGCGAAGATACTTGGGGACAATGGGGCTAGTTGGACCCATATTTGGAACGACCAGTATCGTCTTTATAATCTTAAGATCAAAACATCACCATCTGTCTGGACTAGGATTTAGAGGAGATCTCATGACCCACTTGTGTGCTAAGTTGAAAATTCAACATAAGTACACTACTCCTTATTACACTCACTGTAATGGAATGAATGCAAGATTCAATGGTGAACTTATGAAGATGTTGGCCAAGATTATGAAAGGATATGGTAAAACTTAGAATTTAGAGTTGCCTTGTGCTCTATGGGCTTACAGGGTTGCAATCAAAGAGGGGACCAAATTCTCTCCTTTCCATTTGGTGTTTGGGAAGGAGGCTTTGCTACCTATAGAAGTGGAGATACTAGCTATAAAGGTATTAATGAAGCATGAAGAAGTAGGTAGTAATGCTTTACAATAAAGACTTTTGTATTTGCAGGAACTACAACTAGACAGGATACAAGCTTTTGAGCATTATGCTCAAGTTTTGCTAAGGAATCAAGAGAGGATCAATCAAGAAGTCAAGAACAAAGGCATTGGGAAAGGGGATCTTGTACTCAGATATAACAACAAGCTTGATAATACCTTTCAAACAAACCTTCAGATTAAGTGGGAAGGATCATTTTGTGTGATAGAAAAACTCAAAAATGGAACCTATCAACTTGTAGATCTAGATGGGAAATGGAAAAGAAGAGAGTAAATGGGTTTAGATTGAAGAAGTACATAGCGCGTCTCATGACCGTAATGAAAGATGAGTTGTTTTGGGCCCAAGTTGCAGATGAAGACCTTTCCCAACACAAGAAAAAGAAGGAAACTTTGGCATATGTAATTTATTCTCTACTGCTGAGCATGAATACTCTAGTACTTTGGGGTGAAGGGAAAAGTATGTAAGGCTGAAAAAACAAACCAGATATATGTATAGAACCCTGGTATTTTTATGTAAGCATTGATGGTTAACTTGTATCTAGAGTAAGTGTTATAGCATGTTTGTTCTTTAGTGTAGAGGGGGTTGTACCTTGAAATGTATCATTACATTTTGTATATTTATAACATTATGTTTGATGCATTGTGTGGGTGAATACCATAGCTCAAGAAATGATGATGTGCCGTGCCAAGAGCTCTCTATGGTTGGTGTGCTTTGTGCCCAATGTTAGTACCACTTTGGTAATAATACCTAAGGACAGAAAATTTTGGCAGTAGAAGATTAGGTGCATTGGCTCAATGCTTTGGGAGTTTGTCAATAGAGAGGTTTTTATTTGATTCCTTTCGATACGATAAGATTTTGATAATGGCCAAGGTTGGGTAGCATAAAGGTATGATCAACATTCTTATTGGCCAATGGTGGTTACAGGGTAGTTTTTTCATATCATGTATGTAAGTGCATTGAACAAAAGCTCTTAAGGGTTTTGAGTAAGGTGCTTTATAGCTTAGTGGCCACAATTGGGTAGCATAAAGGTATGATCAACATTCTTATTGGCCAATAGTGGGGGTTACAGGGTAGTTTTTTCATATCATGTATGTAAGTGCATTGAACAAAAGCTCTTAAGGGTTTTGAGTAAGGTGCTTTACAGCTTAGTGGCCACAATTGAGGAAAAGTGCATCAAGGGTGACGGGAGCCAGAGACAGAGTCGGTGGAGGAACCATGTCAACCACTGGAAAGAAGCGAACAAGATGTTTTTAGTAAGCTATTTTAAAGGCATTTTGGAGAATGCGAGTGAGCGTAGCTCATTGCAAGGGTGAAGAGCAGCCAGGTTTGCATCTCCTAAAGGCATGAGTGAAGCTTATGAGAGACCATGAAGGAGCGAAGTGTTGAGAATGCTACTGTAGAATCAAGGATCGGTACATAGGGTTGAAATTGTTGCCTGCTACTCATTCTAAAGTTTTTTACTCAAGCTTGGTAGAGGTACAAGATGCTGTTTGGCTGAAGGTGACGATTTTTTCAAGCAACTTCCACTGAGGGTAAGTTGGTGAGGATTGTGATGCTGCTATAAGACGAAGGTGGACGAGTGGTCGAGTTTATGAAGCCGCCTGTTGATACAAACTTAAGGCTGTGGTATCTGGTGTTTTGAGCTTCTCACACTCATAACTATCAAGAAGTCATATCAACTCAAGGCTCCATTTATTATGTGTCTTAGTGATGCTATAAGCATGGTCCTGAACATGGTTATTTCATGGTGTTGAGTTGTGATATGTTGGGTGGTATTGTGAGAGTACCTTCTCTTTATGTATCCACTTATAGTCATCATGTTGAGCCTTGTTTTGGGTTAGTAAGCCAAGGTCAATACAAGGAGTGAAGGGTTTAACAAAAGTTGAAGTTTATGATGAGGATGAAGGTGTGGGTTCCTTAAGAGATTGTGTTGTGAATGTGTTCCTAGTATGGTAGTGAAGGTATAAGGGTAAGTTTGCATCTAAGTTGGAGTCACATCCATTAATGAATTTCCCCAACTTGTAACTACTAAAGTCTTATATGCTGTATAGGTGTGGGGGTGGTCAAAAGATTAACATCATGATTCTGTCTCTTGTGTTAGAACCAAGGATACAACACATCTCAACTGTGGGTTTTCCACTAAACATCATAAGTTCTTTCCACACTGACTATGAATGGTTCATCTTACTCCAACTACCAGCAGGATTGTGTAATGTACATATTGCTCGAGATTTACTAGAATGGGTAATTGATGTAGAAATAGTGAAAGGAGAAGATGTGGATAGTAACTGATTTTATGTGAGCATCTTGTATCTTTTGTTGGTAAAGCAAAATCATGTATCAATTTTGTGGACATATCCAGTAGTAGTTTTTTGTATAAAGTCAAGCTCCTTTGAAATATATCAACAATGTTTGCTCCTCTGGGATGGCTATTGTGATGGATTGGTTGTTTATCACTCTCTTGGGGTCTTATGTGTGAGGCTTAGTACTGTGGGTTTTATTCCATTCAAGTGTATTAGTGGCTTTGCTTGTCAGTTGGGGTGCACATTTACCCAATATCTAGCAATATACCATATCAGCTTTTTTGGAATAAAAAATCATTGTGAAATCTTCTTGGGGAGTTCATGTTTGTTCAGCCAGGGTTGCTAGTATAGCGGTAGAAGCAAAGACTGATTGCTACTTGTCACCTCACAATGTTAATTAAACATTAGCTTCTTACAGGAATATGAAATGTGCGGTAACAAAATATAATTAAAGTTGACACCGAACAAAATGTAATTAATATGCACACCAAACAAAATGTGAATATGCCCTTAAAAAAAAAAACATGTGAAATATGTGTATATTCAAACGATATAAGCCCTTGGTTGCCTTACAGCGTATATATAAACCCTAAGCTACGCGGCTCTAAAATTGCTGCCAGCATGAGTTGAAGCTTCATCTTCGAAGTACGGTAGGTGCTGCTGCTGCTGCTGCTGCTGCTGCTGCTGCTGCGAACACAAGAAATTACACACACAGAGAGAGAGAGACAGAGAGAGATAGAGTGTGTGTTTGTGTGTGTTTTTCCTCCTCCGCTTGTGCGAGATTTTCTAAAGCACAAGGAACGCATCCCAATGGATCGGTACCAGCGCGTGGAGAAGGCTCGCCCAGACACGCCCATTAGCGAGAATGAGATCCGCATCACTACGCAGGGCAAGATGCGCAACTACATCACCTACGCTACCTCTCTGCTTCAGGTCTCTTTCTCTTCTTCGTCTTTCTGCCATATTAGCGGGCATGCCCGTTTCTTTTCAATCTTCGTCGCAAGCTGTGGGGTGCTTTTGCCCAATCAACTTCCTGTTGTGTGTGTTATGAGCCATGTCTGTGCCCTTAAGTGATAAATCTCTTTTTTCTATCAAAAGGTGTGCTTTTGGACCTTTCCTTGTGTGTGTGTGTGTGTGTGTGTGTGAGAGAGAGAGAGAGAGAGAGAGAGAGAGAGAGAGAGATTACAGCAGGATGAACGATTATATGATTGGCTGCTCCGTTAAATTGGTGCTTTCGCCCAACCAGCTACCTGTGTTTTGTTTGTTTGTGTTAATGAGCAAGCTAAAATGAAGATTATGCGACTACATGTGATTGGCTGTGCTCTTGATTGCTAGCTTCATCATGGTTGAGTTTCCCTTCACCTCCCACGAAGCGCATCCAGTTTTGTGGAATTAAGTTATGGGTTTTGCAGGATTATTTATTTTGAATTTTCTCAATTTTAATGATGCTATTTTTTTGTTTGATTTCACATCTTAATTAGGGCTGCTTTTTTCACATTATATTAAAAAAATTAGTCATAATTTTGAGCTACGCTCTCTCACCTCAATTAGGGCTACTTTTTTCAGCATTGTTTTCTTACCCTACCTCTTTTCAACACTATTTTCTCTCCTTGCTTTTGTCTACATTATTTTGTGATTACATTAGTGAATAATCAGTAGAGTTTGCTTCATTGAAGTTTGCAGTTTTCTGCTTACTATTGTTAGGCTGTTATATTTTTCTATAGCACAATGCAGAGGCAAAGTAAATTTTTATCAGTCTTGAAGGCGTTGGCATAGTTACAGAAATCCTTGTGCTCTTGGGCTGAGTGTTTTCCGCTCTCTTTCCCTAGTTGTCTTCTCTTTGCTTGGGCAGCCCAGATTTACCCTGTGGACCATGGGCCTTGTCCACAAGCCGATGTGGCAGCTCCTAAGAAGCTACACTTGTGTGGTCTGGTTGTTGCAGGAAATGGGAACACCAGAGATTGTTTTGAAAGCTATGGGCCGTGCAATAAACAAAACCGTGAACATAGCTGAGATTATCAAGGTTTGTATTAACACCTAGAAGTTGGCTCTATACTTGTGAAATTAACTGTGAAAATTGTTTTTTTTTTTTGGTGATGGTGGGGAGGGGGGTGGAGGGGGAGGGGGGTGGTTGATTATTAAGCCGCAAGTTCTCATGGAGTGGAGTCTCATCCCAGTAGTGTGTCTTTGTGGTGGCAGAGGAGAGTTGTAGGTCTTCACCAGATCACAACTATCGATTCAACTGACATAACAGATACATGGGAGCCCTTGGAAGAAGGACTTCTTCCGTGAGTACTGCAACTTACAAGTATTGAGATGTTTTTAAGTCTGATTTACTTTCTGGGCTTTTAGCTTAGCAGTAGTGCCCATTTCTCCCTAAGTGGAGGTATTGGGTTTGAATCTACCCTTGTGGCATCTGATTTCAGTACCTACCCTTGCAACAACAAAAAAAGTCTGAATTTGCTCATTAATAAATTCTAGTTTTTGGTTTGATGCAGGCTTGAGCAAACCCGTCATGTATCGATGATCATCATTGTTCTCTCTGTCAGAGAACTAGATGCCACATCCACAGGGTATTGATCTCACCTTTTCCTTTGCTTTTCGTGTGATTCTTACAGTTTCTTGCAACACTAAAGGGTGGTTGGCCTTTTTTATTGCAGCTATCAGCCACCTCTTCCAGCAGAGTTTGTGAAGCCTTTGGTAGACTTTGGGGATGACGGATTAGGTATGTGTAAATCTAGGGACATGGGGATGACAGGTTAGAGTCTCTTGTTTTGTCTCTTATCGTTTATTATCTTTGTGGTATGTGGGTTTCAGAAAGCTCACCTCAGGGTGGGCGTGGGCGTGGGCGTGGGCGAGGGCGAGGGCGAGGGCGAGGGCGAGGGCGAGGGCGAGGACGAGGACGAGGACGAGGGCTTGGGCGAGGAGGCGGAAGGGGAAGAGGAAGAGGTGATTCTCAATCTTCTTGTGATATCGAGAGCATTGCATGCTTGTGAGAAATTTTGTGTATGTTATTGTAACACCTCTGTTTCAGGACGCTATGAAGCTAGTGGGGACTACAACGGATTTGATGGAGGCTATGGTCGTGGACGAGGCCGTGAGTGGGGTCGTGGCAGGGGCTTTGGATTCAGGGGACGAGGTAGGGGATTTGGCGGTGCGATCGACACTGTGCAAGATGCTGGTGGGTATGATGATGCAAATGTCATGCCCATGGATGGGTTTTCTCGGGGCCGAGGTGATGATCGTGTTCTCTTTGTACATGTTATCCCAGCATGATTATCAGTGTGCTCTCAGGCTCTCTGTCTGCTGCTGTTAATGACAATGGAATTGGCTTTTTTACAGGCCGCGGTCGTGGAAGAGGCCGAGGCCGAGGCCGCAGGTTCCAGGGTGGAGAGTGAACTAACCAGAAAAGTATGAACTAATCATTCATTACTGCCCTGACGTAGGGTAGGTTGTGCATTCTAACAACAGGAAAGTATGAACTAATCATTCATTACTGCCCTGACGTAGGATAGGTTGTGCATTCTAACAACAGGAAAGTATGAACTAATCATTCATTACTGCCCTGACGTAGGATAGGTTGTGCATTCTAACAACAGGAAAGTAGGCTTGTTTTTAATGTAATTTGGAGTGAGTTCAGTGTAGAAAAGCTTAACAATGACAGTCCTGATGATAAATCTGAAATATTTTTGTAGAGTGTTTTCTTACAAAGCCATTTCATTATTCTTGTGGAAATCACCTATCATCAGTCCCTTTTAAAGGAATTGAATGCATTAACAAAATAAGCAAAATCCAGATCAATGTTAAGTGCAGATAACTAGTTGTCACTGACGTGTTAAGCTGTGAGCGCCCCTGTACCTGCCGCCCCCTCTCCCCGTTCGCCATTGCCGCCCCCCCTCCCTGTTTGCCATCGCCGCCTCCCCTCGCCTTCCCCCTGTGCCCCCCCCCCCCCCCTTCGCCATCCTCTGCCCCTGTTTCCCCCCACCTGCACCCGCCTTCCTCTGCCCTTGCTTCCCCCCCTCTGCTCGCCCTCGTTTCCTACTCCCCCCCTATTGCCCTGCCCCTTGTATCTCCCCCTCCTGCTAGCCCCGCCCCGCCCCGCCCCCCCCCCCTCCCTCTTCCTCCCCTGAGCCAGCCCGCTGCCCCCCTTCCCCTCTTCCTTCTCCCTCTCCAGCACCCCCCCTCCCCCCACATCCACCTCTCCCTAGTCCCTTGTGGCTTCTTCTTCCTTTCTCACCAATCCTCTTCCGTAAAAATCAGGCAGGTTCAGTTCTTGGGCATCGTTATCTTTGTGCAAGCTTCGGCCTCTTCTGGTCTTCATTCCCTAGAACTCCATGGCGGCTACTCCGTCGTCCTTGACTGAGGCCATCGTCCCTTGCCTATCCTTTTCAAAAGTGCACCTCTGGCTCCTTGCTTATAATCACATCCCCAGAAGCTTCCACTTTGGTTTGCAAGATTGTTGGTAGGTGCTCGGTGTGCGGAGAGTTTAGGGATCTTTTATAGGCCAGGTTCCTTGGCACGCCTAGAAAGATTATTGATATTCAGCCTTTGGGGCGTGGCTACTACCAAGTTGAGTTTGACTCGTCATGCAACTGAGCCCTGACACACATGTATGGCTCAGGCCTTTGTGAGGTGGCGGCATGGCTTCAAACCGGCATGTGATTCAGTAGTCGGTGTTGCAGGCTTTCCCATGACAATCTGCTCCCCCATGACAATCTGCTCCCCAGGCCTAATGAAAGAATAACTTCCTCTTCTCTGGGTGAAAGGCGGTGGTATCAAGAGAGAGATGGAAACCCCCTTCCCCGTCATAATTCTTCCTTGCCTTAGGAAACCCCCCATTCTTTAGAGAGGAGAGTACCTTGGCCTCCCATGCCAATGCTTCATATGCAAGTAGATGGGATATCTTGCTAAAGCTTGTCCCTGTCGCCAATTCGCGAGATCGCCTCTAGTGGTCCCTCCCCTCCCCTCCCCTCCCCTCCATGCGGTTCCAACTCAGATCCTCCTCGTGGGTCTGGGAGGGGAGGCTGGTACTTAGGCAATAGAGCACTACGATCTAGTTGCAGCTGACATTGATGTTGGAGAGTAGTAGACGCCAAGCTGGCAAAGCACAAGAGGATACAATTTTGTCAGAGAACCATTTTGAGCATTTATTGCAACAACCACTCAACGATGATGGCTACCCTCTCCCCAGGTACCTCAAGGATCCCACTTACGGCCCTCCTAGTTTGGAGATTGTTACCTTATCGAGATTCCTCTTCATGTTCCCAGATTCCAATGAGGCGATTGGTCCCACTAAGCCTTCGACGGGCCCTTCTTGCACCGTCTTCCTTTTTGCAACTTTTGAGTTCCCCTTTTGCCTCCTCTCCCACCACCTCCTCTCCAACCCTCATCTCCAAGTCTCCTTGCAACAGCACCCCTTGCCCCGTCTTCTTTAGAGCCCACTCCCCCCTCCACCTCCCTTGAGCATTCTCAACACCCTTAGGCCACGCCAAACTCAAAGCGGAGGCAATTGATGAGTTCAATCTGTCGCTTGATTCATCGTTTCGCAGAGCCGATAGAGATGACCATCGCCATCTCCCCAGTGAGCTCTCTTGCCAAAGTTGCATGGTGTCTCCCCAAGATCTTGGGACAACCAGTCAATTATAGTTTCTTTCGATGTCTCCCTGTTGTGAAGGAATTGATATTTTGGAGAAAATAGTGCCTCCCATTTGGGTTTCATCACTCCAAGCCCATCCACGCCGGAGAGTGGCGTGATCTTCTCCTTCCCTTTGAGTGCAACCTCCGGGACGAATTGAGATTCAGAGTCGGTGGTGGTCAAGGCAGTGGAGCTCTTGTGAGGAAATCTGTGATCAATATTGTGCCAATTGAAGAACATGATTGGGTGGAACACATAGGTTTTAGCTTAATCTTTTATAGGTTTTCATTGGTGGGAGGGAAGTGTACCAATGTGGCATTTTTTACCTCTTATTATGTCTGTTAAAACAAGCTCTTATTCAAGATATAAAAGTAGAATCCATTTAGCATCAAACATAGAAGTGTTGTTCTCATGGTAAACTTGCTTCATTGTGTTTATGCAAGGGTTTACCATCAGGCTTTTTAAGAGTTACCACTCATTCAACAATGGATGAGCACGTAATCTCCTTGCACTAGTTCCTATGAAGCGTTTGTATGCTCATGTTTTTTTTCCTTCGTTCATATTTTGAGCAAATTCATATTGATTTTTGTGGGCACCTTGTTAATTTTTGAATCAATGAGTTCTAAAACAATGACCCCAAGTTTGGCATGCAAGCGAAAAAGGAACAATGATGTCAACAATAGCATGTTCCTCTAATTTTCAAGATTGATAAATATCTTTATTGGAACTTAAACAAGAACCAAAAGAAATTGTTAAATGTTTGATATAACTTTGAAAAAAATCACAATGGCAAGAGTACACCAAGTCCATTCTAACTTAAATCTTAAAAGTTGGTAAATATATGAAGTGGATAGGAGTACAAATTTTTTAAGAGATTATTGTGTATTTTATGCCAATCATGTCCTATTCATACATTAACATGAAATCATGTTCATATGTTTTTATTCAAATGATAAAAACAACAAATAATATAGATTATCACAAATGGCTTAAACATTTGTGAATGCATTCTTTGTGATTGTGTAAGCACCTTTGTATTTGTGCATCCCAATGACCATCCCCATCTAAGATACACGCATCACAAAAGAAAGAAAAACATGGTTAGTAAAAGAAATCAATGAAATCTAAAAGAATGTTAATAAAAGTAGGTCGATATAAAGAACATTAGCATAGCCCTTGTACTAAGATCTCAGTTGCAAAGAGTACATGAGAATATTATCTATAAGGGAAGAGTTAATTTCATATTAAGTGAAGACTTAATTTTCTATAAGTGAAGAGTTGGTGCAATTTTGGTCAATGGTTAAAGAATGATAAGAAAAACCAATATATGAAGCAATGGGTTTGCAATAGGATGTGAACGAGTACTAATCACTAGCAATGATTTTATACATTTTTCCATGCTTCCAAAGTCAATAGAAATAAAGAAGTTGAATAGCTAGTTCTGAGTGTAACCATCTATAAAACTTGTTAATAGCCCCCTTTTTACTAAATAAATGTTGTCTTGATGAAGCATGATCAACCTACTACTTAGTACTTACTCATTCCAACGAGGAGGGGTAGGCAAAACCACACCATACTTGAAGCTACAATCAAGAAGCCTTTGCAATGCTAGAACCTACTATACAATAGAAATAGGATTCTAAGTAAAAAGACTATATACCATTCGGACAATGATACAAAGGTTTTGCTTTGGGTTAATCTAAGTCTTGCGACTCTTGCTCCAACACTTATAGGTTGCTCCAAATAGACAAGCCCTTAGGAATTCCATTCACTCTGGGATTAGGGGATTCAAAACAAGTCGAAACCTAAGAACAATCTGTTACCTCCTTTTGAGCCAAGTCCTTTGTTGATACTAATGCCACGGAAGAAAATGTTTCTCTTATCTAGAGAATATCTCCATGTCCTTAATCCTTTTGTGAATACATTTGGTTTCAAAGGTTATCTAAAGCTCTAGGATAGTAGTTCCAAATTTTGCAAGAATGATGCATTGAGAAGCCATTGGTCTAGACAAAATCACAAATGCAAAAATGATGATTTGAAGCCTTCTACTTGTGCACAATCTTTGCTTCCATTTCCAAGTCCCGATTCCACAAAGGGAGATGCAAACATTAGAAAGGAACATCTTTCATACTCTCAAGGGCACCAAAAAAAATGCCATACATAATGTTCTTCAAAGGATGAGCTCCTCTTCACGTGATCCACACAATCACATACTCCAATATAATCCAAGGTTACAAAAATTACCAACATATAAAAAGCTATATGCTAAGTACACAATTTAAGGAATAACCATAGTTATGTATGTTTATAATAAAATATCATAAACATGTCAAAATTACATAAATACCTCAATTCATATACCAATCATACTAACAAGTTATATATTAATAACAATATGATAGTATTTTACTTTACACTCATTTACTAGTATTATATTACAGTGAGGATCAAGATTTATTGATTTGTATATTTACATTACACGACTATCTATTCACTATACGTAAAAATGGAATACATATATTAAACTTCAAAATTTCTAGATTAATATGTGATATATATTCCTTAATGCTAGTGTAGTGATCATTAATGTTTGATCTAATCCTTAAGACAACCCCCCGCCACCCCCCCACCCCCACACACCCACACACACACACACACACACCCTTTTTTTAAAAAAGGGGCTGTGGTGAACCCTTAATTTGTAAATGCTCTTCACTATTTGTGCTAATCACGAATGACAGAAGTTTTAACTTTCAAGCTCCTTTATTGATGCATCAGAGCAATTATTCTGCTCCACCATAAGTGCGAATTGTTGCTACTAACTCCTGATAGTAGTGTGCAGTCTCAATTTGAGGGGACTCCATATAATGATGATGCTAACAGCTATTGCTGTATTGATAGCTCTCACTGGTAGAGATTGGATGCTTAGGAAAAGTATGTGTGGCTTGCAAGTTGATGTACGCAGGCTCCTAAATCAGGATAAATGGACAAGTTTCAGCTGTTGATTTCTTCAAAAAGAATGTAGAACATGCTTGCACAAGAATCCCTGGTTTTTTTTTTCAGGGTTCTGAGCTAGGCATGCTATTTGTCAAGAGGTAGAGAATGCCATAAGCATTCCCACTCTTGGCCCCTGACTCAAACATCCACCAAGTTAAATTTTCAGGTAGCCCTTCCACATGATAATAAGACCAAAAATTGGCTCATTACATTCATCAAATTCAATTAAAAGTTAGTTATGCATAAACCAATGTTTTGAGAGCTGGTTACACAATCAAATCAGTAGCTGCCTCCTTGAATCCACCAACGTTAACACCCAAAGAATCGCTTGCCAAGGGTATCCTTCTGCATATAACTTGTAATTACTAATGACACTATGCGCCTCAATCAAACCTCACCGAATCTATAGGCAAAATCCTTGTCTCCACAAGGCGTACATGGAAAATGCATGTTTCTTGGAATGTTAAGGATCACGACCAGATATATGAGGCTCTGAAGTCTCTTGCTTTGCAAGAGATCCCCCGGCCACATCCGCATTCAGCCTCTTTTTGATCAGTGCTGCTCGGTCAGGAAAAAAATTGTTGAATTATCAAGAGGTTAGAACCTTTACAAGGGGACAAAAGGAGACAACCTCACTTGTGTCAGCAGTATTTTGTGACTGTTCCTCATCTTGAATGCCATTTGGAAGCGACTCCCATAAATCAAATTAGGACATTTTTGCTTTCGCAAACATTACCCCGGCAAATAGTCCTGAAAAGATGAGGAAATGAATTAGACTGACTCCTATACACTAGAAGAAAAATGATTTTACTTACCAATCAAAACATATGAAGCAAAATAATTTTTATTGCTGTTGCTGCCTTCTTGTGCATGATAGAATGGCTTACCAAAAAAAATACTTAAAAGATTTGGAACACTGGTAGGAACTTTAAACATGAGAATTCCGGCCACTGAGATAGGGATCTTATTTAATGAGCCTACCAAGCTGCAAACACAAACCAAGAATCATGTAAGTATAGCATTGACTTACCATTGTTGAAATACGATTTTCAGAGTATATAATTAGCTCATTTAAAGACCTCTCTCATCCCATTTTCCCTACTCTCACCTCATTGTTCACTGCCCTACCTATCACTAAATCCATCCATAACCCCGAGAATGGCCGTGCCACGAGCCATGCTTCTTAGACATGACATTTGCCATGTAGTGTCATGGTGGTGGGCTGATCCCATTACAGAAACATATGATCTGCATGGACTGCCGCCCATACAAAACAACCAATTGCATTAATGGAATCTGCAAGTCACTCAAGGTATCACAGTCAAAAGTTAAAAACTCTTCAACACGATTGTTTTGAGTCCACTCTCGCTTGCCTGTGCTGAGTAATGAGGCAAAAGCGAAGTGGAAAAACAATGAAAACAAAAAGCACCAGCTTTTTTTAAAATTATACAAATACATGCTGGGTCAATTTATGGGGGCCGTACAAGCTTGTGATGCTGCTATGACTGCTTTGACCAGATTTGGTTGCCATTCAGACCAAAGGTGAATACAATTGACTTGAACTGACCAGCCTTAACTTGACCAATAATACTAGGAAACTAGTATTTAATGCGGCGTCACCCACCACGATACCAATTTACTAGCATGGATTCTATCATTGTCTTACCAGTATTTCACCAAGAATTTACTTTTGACTTTTTTCAGGATTTTCTTGAGATAAAGGATCAAAATCATGCGAAAACAGGCAAGAAGAGTTATAAATATTTGCCCTGCATTATTTATGAAGAAAAAAAATCGAATATGTGCTTTCTTTGAAGGAAGTGTGGGATCACTCCAAGAATTAGATTCCACACTCTTTAGTTGATTGCTTTGACTTGTGATCTAGAGCGGAGTCCCTGCCCAGTACAGTTGATTATATGTACACATACATACATGTGTGTGTGTGTGTACACACACACACACACACACACACATACATACATACATATATTATATATATGTATGCATGTATGTATGTATGTATGTATGTATGTATGTATACATACACATATATACATACATACATATATGTATGTGTGTGTATATATACACACATACATATATATATACACATATATACACATACATATATACATACACATATATACATATATATATACACACACACACACATACATATATACATACACATATATACACATACATATACACACACACACACACACACACACACATACATACATACATACACACACACACATATATATACATATATATGTGTGTTGTTAGAAGTCATCTCCTGTCTTTACTGAGACACCAGGGCCTCTGTTGTGGGTGTGCCCGCCTTTATTAGATGTTTCCTCATTTTTCCCCACTCTCCGTATTTTTCCCCATTTTTCCCCATTTTTCTGTGGCTTGGGTGGCAGCCCTGTGGTGGCAGGAGGTCTTAGTTGTTGGCTGACTGCAGCTGTATGCCTACTGGAGGTAGCCGACTCTACTTGCACAGGTCGTGGACTTGTTTCCATGCAGGCCAACTGTTCACACCTGGCCGACTGGGTGTAGGGTGATCGTGGAGTTCATGCACCTGTCGGCTATCCTAGAGCAGGCCGACTGCAGTGCTGGGGGCATATCAAATGGCCCCACAGCCCCCTTGCCGCATTGTATCATATTCGGGATCTTCTTTGTGTATATAGAGCAGAGTTACATGCCTCTATCTCTCTCCCTCTCTTGTGCTATTTTTCTGCATTGCGTTTGCTCGTGTTCCCAAATTTGGTCATCATCTCCGCTGCGTAGTCTGACATGTGTGTGTATACATATCTATATATATACATATATATATATATACATATATATATATATACATATATATATATATACATATATATATATATACATATATATATATATACATATATATATATACACATATGTATATATATATATGTGTGTGTGTGTGTGTGTGTGTGTATATATATAATTGTGTGCGCGCTTTAGTTGTGCTTAAGTTTCTCTTTTTAAAGAAATCCTCCGCTTTTGTTGTTCTCTGCGTCTTGAAAATTGCACAAAATATGAAATGAGTCTCATATAAAGGCCACTTTAACAAAAACATTTTTCCATACCTGTACGTAGTGGGACCTGTCTGATGCAGAAACCACATGGATGTAAAACTGATGGCAAGGCCGAATAATCCACTCAATGTTGAAATCACCCAAAACATTGGAAGCTTAATGATGGGTCTGTTAAGCCGGCAATGAAGGAGGACAACCACATCATAATTTTGCATGAAACATCATGACAAGTTCAAACTATCAAGGAGACAAGAGCATGAACATCTTTACCAAAAGGAATAGCTTAATAAAAAAATCTACACACCCAACACAAAACAATCCATAATTGCATGACGAGTCAAAAAACTGCTGGTGCCAATGGTGAACGAAGTGGAGACAACATGTATTAAGGAAACGGCTGAAATGGCGTAGGGGAAACAACCAAAACAGAAAATAAACCATTTTGGTGGGAACAGCTGAACCACACTTTGGACACAAGGACTCCTGAAACAGGGGTTTCCGGGTGGAGACCCCCCATCACGGGTATATATCCCATAACTTTAGTGGCTACATGCCACATGTCTATGCACAAGCAGAGCACAGGGTGAACAATTGGCCTTGTACAATAATTTTGGGAGGGTGCATTGACAATTCAAATGCTCATGCACTAGCTACAACTTCAAGTGGTGCTGGACTCCCTAGAGGGTGTGCTTTCAAAAAGGCATAGGTCTCAATAGTGCTAGTGTAATGTTTCTGAGGACTAGGTACAAATGTTTATTTTTAAGATGGATCTGTGGCATGCTCAAAGGGTGGCAATGTGGTAGTGTGAGTAAGGTTTGCAAAGAACTTATACATTACATACATCACATTCACGCACACATACACATGCACAGGCATACACACAAATATTGAGAGGGTTCGTTCAACACATGCAATGCTTTTGGTAAAGACACTAAAATCAGGCAGCTCTAATTAAATCATTACTTGTCTGAGCTCCCATGTTGCTATCTATATTAATTATGCACAATCAGTACAAAGAAAAGCGGTACCAGAAGCCCAAAAAACAAACAAAACAAACAAAAAATATTTAAACTTACGAATTATGTAGATACTCCGTCTCTCTGAAGATAAGAACCAAGGCAAGGCCAAGCGGTAGTGAGAGTGAATTATTCAATAAAACCATTGAAAACTCACTCAGATTTCCTGACTTTGTTGCCTGCTTGGCCAAATCCATTACTTTCCTCAATGTCAACTGCCCCTCAAAGAGAACATACATAGCAACATTCAAATTCTAGCCAAACCACCCCAAAAAAGATACACAGTAACAAATAATGTGAGCTACTCCTCTACTTAAAGATAGCCTGCAGGAATATTCTATTTTCATTTTTATCACTACATTGAAATAGCAATTGCTCGTGAGAAAAATAAAGCAATTGATAGGCCTCATTTTTTCCTGTGACTTTTCACCCACCGAGTATGCAGCTGTTAAAAAACAGTTGAGGATTTGCCATGAATAGCCAGTCCTATGAAAAGCAAGGTCTGTAAATCCTCCACAAATTGCTGACACAACCTGCAACAAAATAAGCAGTGGAAAGAATTACGGAGTGATTTCTCTACAATTTTTAGTGCATCACACAGCAGTAGTTAAGTAACGATTCACTTTTTGAAGCTAAGTTGTCATAAAGCATACAACGTTCATAAAGTAGCAATTGGAGAATCTTTTCCAGGAAAAGGAAAAGTAAGTTTTCTGCATATGTGATCTTCCAAAAGCTCTATAAAACTATCCATAGGGATAAACAAATACATCTATGGAGTTGTTTTAACAGTGCACTATGCATTATGGACATACATGATGCGGCATATGCTTGTAGCCAAAGAGTTTTGGGAAATCGTCACACGGGATCAAGGTCGCCAGCAAATGTAGTGTGAGGGCACAAAGATCATCGCTAAATCTACCCTCTCGTGTGTACATGGGAGCATCACCCGCGCATTGTGCTGTGAGTGTAAACATGGATAAGTCTTTGAATAAGCTCAATTCAATGAAGTCCAGCATCCGTCTTTGAGAAAGCTACCATTCCCCCCAAAAAAAAAGACCTCTTGGTAATTTCTTGTTTTTTTTGGAAGCCGGTATCTGCCTGTGTTTTTCGGGAAAAACAAAACATATCTTTGTTCTATATATATATATATATATATATATGTCCAGCAAAATGGCCGTGCGGTTGCCCGATAGGGCCCAGCCAAGCCCAAAGAGGCCCATGCATTACTGCATATAACCCACCACCAACGATCACCGAAAATTACCAAAGGAAGCCACGCGGCTCCGGCCAAAGTGACCAAGACCCACCCGACGGGCACCAACCACACCACAAAAGCCTAGCAAGGCCCGATTCGAACTTGGGTGAGGGTACAAAGGAGAACTTTAAGGCCTCCCACTTAGCAAAGGTAACCAGATGTGGCTCGCATGCTAGTGGTGATACTCAGCGCCCCTCCACTATTCCTTGCTCAGCTTTCAACCACCGATGTGATGATATGAATACAAACATCACATTGTACATGCGAATCTAGTATCTTAAGCTTTGTTCTCTTATCTCTCTACCCTTCTCTCATTACTACACACAACATCATGTTTTAATTTGAGCCACCATAGCTTAGGCTTTGTATCTGCTAACCGTAAAGATACCCACCCTGAGGGGGGGGAGGGGGGGGGGGGGAATATACAATCCACTCTGTCACATGCTTTCAATGCTTATTTATTGGAAAGGGGCATAAAGCATCAATGCACGGTGCCATACACACCTCAACAAAACGGTGTGGCTGAGGGGAAGAACAAGTCTCTTCTGGAGATGTCACGATGCATAGTTAATGCACAGAAGTTGCCACACACGTTGCTTCCGGATGGAAGTTGTTGCGCATGTGCTACATATGTGCTTAACATATGTCCAACCAAGGCATTGAAGAGAATCACGCCTTATCAGACTTGGTTTGAAAGGAAGCCCAAACTTGATCATATGCAGGTGTTTGGGTTTGGCTTATGCTCTTGTGCATGAGCAACACTGTACCAAGCTTGATGACAAGGCTGCAAATGCATATTTGTGGGATACAACAAGGAAAGCAAGGGCTACCGTCTCTACCATCTTGTTACACGGAGGTTTTTTGTCGATAGAGATGTTGTGTTTGTGGAAAATTAATTCAGTTCAGCCCATGCTAGAGTGCAGAAAACACTCAGATGTAGGCTAACATGATATGGCTGAGGACTTGCTTCCCATCTGTGTTTCAGGACAGCCATCTAAGGATCTTGTGTCTCATGAAAGGACTGTAAATCAGCCACTACAGCATGATAATCAGCCCGATATGCATGCTGAAATTCAGCCGATTGATCCAACGACTGTTGAGGATGGAGTCGGAGATGAAAGGAAAACCATACAGGAATAAGGGCTATCCCAGATGGCTGTTGCAAACTTTGCTGGACAGCCCTGACTCACAGCTCCACTCTCTCGAACGACTAGATTGTAGACTATATGTCATGGTAGTGATATGTGAACTCATCTAGGAGCAAGTAAACCAGCAAGAAACTAGGAGAAGTACTTGCACATATATTGATCATAAGTGAAATGAAGTACAAGTAGAACTTATAATGAAAGCCCTAGTTTAAGTGTCCTTTCACACTAGGTGTCCAGGGGGGAAAAAGTGCCCCTCAAGTTATCTCGTGTTCACATGTGACATTACATATCTGCATACCTTCAAATCTAGTGAAATATGTGAACCTGTACAAGGTGGTAGATCACTCTCTATAGGAGAGTAAGCCTAAAGCTTTGCGGAAAGCTTCAAACTTCTCTCTAGGCAATGCCTTTGTAAATAGATCTGCAACATTGTCTTGTGTAGAGCAGTAGGTTAATGTAATCTTCCTTGCATATAGCCTCTCTTTGACATAGTGATAGTGAATCTCTATGTGCTTAGTGCGAGCCTGAAAAACTGCATTCCGTGCCACAACCATAGCACTCTGACTATCAGTGAGAATGGTGGTGGGTGTCTGTTGACCTCACAAAGATCTGCAAGTAACCTCCTTAGCCATACACAATCTTTTGTAGCCATGAAAGCTGCCCTATACTTAGCTTCACAAGTAGAGGTGACAACAGTGGGTTGCTTTTTAAATTTTGCTCAACCAAGATATGCATGACTGACCAAGAAAGAGACAGTTCCCACTAGTGGACTGTCGTCTTTCATAGTTACCTGCTCAGTCTGAATCACTGTAAGCATATAACTGCAAGTTGCCCCCCCTAGGATAAAACAAACCAAGAACCTCGGTGCCTTGAAGGTAGCAGAATATCTTCTTCACTGACTGCCAATGCTTAGTACCGAGACTATGCATGTACTTGCTTAGCTTGGGAAACACCAAACTGTATGTCCGGCCTTGTGTTGCACAAATATATAAGACAGCCAATTGCCTAGCTGTACATACTCATGTCATATGGCTCTCTTGCATCATGCATGCACATCTTGAGCCCTAGTTCAACTGGTATAGAGATGGACTTACAATCTTGGAACCCAAACTTATGTAGGAGCTTCTGTATGTATGTGGATTGAAGCCGAACAATGCCTTCATCCGTCTCCACAAACTTGATGCCCAGATAATAGTGTAATAGACCTAGGTCTACCATCTCAAATGATGCCCGTAATTCAGCTTTGAAAGCTGAAATTGCATCCTCATCATTCCCAATCAACAACATGTCATCCACATATAGAATGAGCACAAGTAAAATCCCATGATGCTCTTTTACATAGAGTGTGCTTTCTATTGGACTATTCTGGAAGACACAGCTGGCCAAATAAGAATGTATTTTCTCATACCAAGCCCTGGGAGCTTGTTTGAGACCATAAAGTGCTTTCCTGAGCTTACACACTTTAGCCTCATAGCCAAGCATCACAAAACCAATGGGCTGAACGTCTTCGTACAAGTCCCCATCGAGAAAAGCTGCCTTGATGTCCATCCATGATAGATAGCCACTCCAACAACACATCTAATAGTGGACAACCTAGAACAAATGTCTCATCATAATCTATGCCTTTTTGTTGGGCATAGCCTTTGGCAACTAGTCTTGCTTTGTACCTATCAATGGTACCATCAAACTTTCTCTTGACCTTGTACACCCACTTTGTGCAAATTGGCTTCTTGCCTAAGGACAAGTCCACAAGATCCCATGTACAATTGCATCAATTTGTTGATGCATGGCTTCTTGCCAGTGTTAATCTTCCTTGGCTTCCTCAAATGAAACTAGCTCATCTGTATCACATAGACTACTCATGCAAGCCACATCTGCATTTTCTCTTGCATTTCTAGAACCAGCTCGTGTCCTCCTATGCTCTTGTAAGGTATGGAACAGCTAACGAGGCACTATTCTAGCCTCCTCCAATGATGTCTGCTTTTCTTGTACTACCTCCTCAATGTCATTGTTTGCAATGGGCTGATTGTGGGGCTCAATCTCAGCACCCATAGGCTATCCATTAGGCATTTCATGTGGCTGGTCTGCTCTTTTCCTTCTATGCCCAATGGTAGTAGTCCCTCAAACATATTTTGTGGGCCATTCTAAAAGAACCTGCTAAACTCTGCAAGTGGCTGAGCTGAATTTTCAGCAAATGCAACATCTCTACTTTCAAAAATCCTTTGATTGCATGGATTGTAGAGACGGTCTCCTTGCTACCACTGTTGTAGGCTGTAGCCCACAAATATGCATTCGATTGCCTTGTCATCCAATTTGCCTCTAATCTGTGGAGACACATGAGCATATGCAAGGCAACCAAAAGCCCCAAGGTAGTCAACCTTGGGCTTTCTGTCATACCAAGCCTCGTATGGAGTGATGGTCTTTAATACTTTTGTTGGGCACCTATTCAAGACATGTGTAGCACACATAATAGCCTCCATCCAGAATTTATGAGGTAGATTCTTGGCCTTTACCATTCATCTGGCCATCTCCATCAACGACCTGTTTTTCCTCTCTACCACACCATTTTGTTGTGGTGGTGTATGGCATAGTGCACTTATGCTTTATGCCCTTTTCTTCCAAATATGCCTTAAATGCATTTGACCTCTCTCTCTCTCTCTCTCTCTCTCTCTCTCTCTCTCTCTCTCTCCCCCCCCTTTCCGATCTGAGCGGAGGGTTTGTACTTTGCAACCAGTCTCATTTTCAGCTTTGGCAACATAATGCTGAAAACACGTAAAGACCTCAGATTTTGCCATTAAAGGGTAAACCCATGCAAATCTAGAGTAGTCATCAATGAATGTTACAAAGTATAGGTGCTTTCTAAGTGACGGTGTCCTCATGGGACCACACACATCACTGTGTATGAGCTGTAATTTCCAAACAGCCCTTAATGATCCATCCTTGAGAAAGGCATTTCTGTGCATCTTTCCCAAAATGCATTGTGGAGGTGGCAGCTCTATATATGGCTTATTTTGCACCATTTGATGCTTTTGTAGCAGCATCAAGCTTCCAAAATTTACATGTCCAACATTGGCATACCATAATTTTGCCTCTTGCATGGCAGAAGTAGAAGTAGTGGCCAAGCATACATCATGTCCTCTCTTCTCATATGAGTCCAATTGATCCAAGCCCTGGTACAATGTGCCAGAAGTGACTATAACATAGTCCTTTTCTCTATCCTGCACTATGCATCTGTCATCCTCAGAGTTTACAACATATCCTCTTTTAACAAAAGAGGAGACTGACAATAAATTCTTCTTTATTCCACGCACATACAATACATCTATAATGCATAGATCTAAACCATCTACAGCTCTGAGCATAATGCCTTGGATTGGATAGGAAGAATATGTGACTTTCTTGCCATCTAGGGTAGCCTTTAGTGAAATGAACAATCGCTCATAGACGTAATGTGACAGGAGGCCCCATTGTCAAAGTACCAAACGACTTGCTTCTTGTTTACATTGAGAGACAAGTGCTTTTGTGATGCATCATAGCTACACACAAAGAAAACCCAATCATCCTGCACAAAATTGGCTGAGTCATCAGCCTTAGCTACAGGTGTACTGGAAGAGTCCACTGCTAAACCTGATTGCTTCTTCTTCTCTTTAGCTTGTCTCTTCCTACAATCATTGATGTAGTGCCCTAGCTTCTTGCAATAGTGACACTTGCCCTTCTTCTTGGGCTGATCCGTATCACTTTTACCCTTGTTTGATGGCTTTCCAGAATCAGCTTTAGACTAATAATAGCCACCCTTGGCCTTGGCTTTGCCCTTATCATTGGCAACAAAAGCTTGATCACCACCACGTATCATGGAATACTTATTCTTTCGTGTTTGTTCCTCCTATAAAAGTAAACCAATCAACTCCTCAAACATAAGGGGTTGAGGGTTACCCTTGATGGACAAAGTGAGAGAAGTGTGGAAGTTGAGGTAGGATTCTGGAAGTGAGTGTAGTGTCCTGGAGACCAACTCTCTTTCAACAATGACTTCATCAATGTCAATTTGTTGCTCCTGAATATCCTGGATTTTTGTAAGATGATCAGCCATGCTATCCCCTTCGTTCATTTGTAAGTTTTTAAGCTCTTTCTTCAAAAAGGCAACTTTGGCCTCATTTTTGGCTTGCTACATAGTCTTCAATACATCCCATGCATGTTGTGAGGTTTTACATGAACGGATGTAAGGAATAATGGATCTCTTTACTGACAAAGAGATCAAAGCCATAGCATGTGCATCCCATCTACGTTGTTCCTAAATTGCAACTGCAGGTGCTAGAGCCTGCTGAACATTCCTACCAGGAGTTGCAGATGCAATGTCTATAGGTCTAGGCTCATCACCATTGACAAACCCCCAAAGGCTTTTGCCCACCACCAAGTTCTTGACCATAAAACTCCACAAGGAGTAGTTGGTGCAATCCAACTTATCCTCTTGTGAGAGTACACCAAATACATTTGTTGTGTTTTGAGCCATTGATACAAATGCACAAACTGCAACGAGACTCAAAAATAATCTGTATGCAACCAAAAATGCACTATTGTGCACTATCAAGCCCAAAATGCACAAACTGCTAGTAAGCTGCAGTGACTTGTGTTGTAGCTGCTTGTACTTGTTGCAATGAACCTTGGTAGGTACAACAGGTACTGTAACATGCAATAGAAGTATTCGTATTGGAGGATCCTGTCACACAAATGCTCACACCGGCTTTTGTATCCTGAGTTTCGCGAGTTTAGCAATCCACTTTAAGGCTTCAAACTTTAAAGAGATATGAGAGAGAGAGAGAGAGATGAGAACTGTACACCGTATGGGGTCCCGAATTACCCACTGAAGGGCCCCCTATCCCGTTACCGAGATAGCATTTGCTTTATTATCTTTAAAGAGACTGACGGTGTGACTTACGACAAGCCGAACACGAGACCTCTGAAGACCAAGTGTTGGGCTGAACTGTGCACTGCTGTAGAAGCACCAAAGATGTTCAATCGCGAGCATATGCACTCTTCCCAATGGAATGAGGGAGGGATGCAAAGCTAGGGCTGAGAGAGGGGCTGTTTGAGATTGTTCTAGACTGAGTATGAATGCTGCGTTTTACCTTCACCAAGTGGTTGGAGCAAAACGATGAATGGATGAATGCTGAAAACTGTATGGATGCAGAAAACACAAGGTTTACTGATGGCTAAATGCTGAGAACTGCTGCATTTGCTGATGGAGGGCTGAATGCACAAGCGTTGATGCTCCTCTTGCTGTAGGATGACACGCTTCTCCAAAACGCATGGGACTGAAGTGAATGCAAGGCTGAATATGATGCGCCTAAATGTTGTTGGCTGAATATGATGGAATGAATGAATGATGATGCAAGGATTCTATTTATATGGACTCATGGAGCCAGTCGGCTGGCTACTGAGCTGGCCGACTGCTCATGTCCAATAATAAATGCATAAATGTGTATAAAATGCTGAAAATGATGGGAAAAATACCAGAAAAATCCTAGTAAATATCCTGATAAATACTAGATGATATCTGGGTTCCTGCAATGGTCTAGATGCTATGCATGAATGATGTGCAATATGCAGGATGCTTTCTAATGCAAACCCTAAGGTTTCTACTGACTGTATATGCATGAATGAGTCTCTCTAAGTGGGTTAAGGGACTTAGACTGACTGACTGACTTGCTATGGCTGAGAATGACCTACGTAGCTCGTGCCTAACTTATCCTGGACTGAGGATTACAATGGGATCACGGCGTACGACAAATATCATCCTGAATTGAACTAATAATGTACAAAGTTGCACTGATGATGATAAGCCAGTTTGTCACCATGCACTACAGTGCAGAGTGTATGTGATAGGTACAAATGTTGATTCAGTTGTACAGCAGGTTGGCACGGCAATCAGGTACAATCTAGCAGCAAGTACAACTGTGTAGGATGATGTGGCACTATACGGAGTGTATGGACAAGTCGGTTTCAGTTCAGAGCTGTACGAACAGAACCAGGGAACCCTATGAGGATCTCGTGTCTCATGAAAGGACTGTAAATCAGCCATTGCACCATGATAATCAGCTCAATATGCAGGCTGAAATTCAGCCAATTGATCCAACGACTGTTGAGGATGTAGTTGGAGATGAAACGACAACCATACAGGTAAGGGCTATCCCAGATGGCTGTTGCAAACTTTGCAAGACAGCCCCGACTCACAGCTCCACTCTCTCTAATGACTAGATTGTAGACGGTGTCATGGTCCTGATATGTGACCTCATCTAGGACTAGGCCGGGTCACTTTTTCCCTCTTTAGGAGTCCCCCCCCGCCCCCCCCCCCCCCCCCTCCCCCCCGGCGACTGTGTGAACACCCTTTCATCCACATTTTTGGGTGTACTTATCTTTTGTCCTTGGCACACTTTTCATTGTTGAGAAATCTATCAAGTTGTGTACTCTCTTCCCACTCAGGCTTCTTTGCATCTCCATGACTGTGTATGCGCCCATGCTACTGCTGCATCTCTGACCCCAATATTTGGTATCAGAGCGTCTAGGTTCCAGTTTCTTGTACCCGAGCTCCGCCTCTGTTTGCAAGAGCCCTGCCTTGCGCGTTGTCTCCACCCAGCCTTTCCACACCCAGCTCCATTCTCGCTCCACCCCTGATCCAGCGGTTCTAGTGCTGTTTAGCGCTCCACCGGCACTACCACCTCCTTCACTCTGCTCAGCCCTCTAGGGTGGACAAGAATTTGGGGGACACACGGCAGTGCTTCGCCAACCTTGGCCAAGCAAAGCCCGCAAGCCCTTACCCGAAGAACCCTATTTTCGACCCCTTCACGGAAGTTGCACCCATGCCTCTATTTGCACCAGAACTTTGGCGTTCTCGCTCCTGCACCTTCTCCTCACCATACATTGATCTCCTGCACCACTCGCATCTGCTGCTTCTTCATCGGCCTCGTTCGTACATTTTCTATCAGATGATTTCCTCTGCTCCCTACACTATTATTTTCAATTCATTTGCAGATATTCCATCATCAGTAGGTCACTTGGCAGCTATATTGGTTGCATTGAGTGGGCACTACAACTTGCAATGTGCTGGTTACATTACATCTCGTGTGGGTCAAAAACTTTATTTGCAGATAAAAATGGCTGAAAATGATGTATTCAGAATGCTTGGTGCTAAGGATAAGTTGGATGGGACCAACAATCCATTGTGGGCAAACATAATGAGGCATGTACTTGTTGCAAAAGACTATTGGAATGTGGTGATTGGATTTGAGGCACGCCCTGCCTCACCCAACACACCAGTAGTCTGCTACAAGTGCTTCGGAGGGTGATATCGCGTCTACTTTGACAACAAATCCTTCACACCCCTTCAACTACGGAGCAAGCTAGATGGGATGGCAAAGATGCCAGTGCACATCCTTTAATAGCATTGTCTGTGAAGAGAATGCATAATTCCTCATATTCACTCATGTAAGATTGCCAAGAAGGCCTGGGATGCGCTTGCAACATTGTACAACGTATGCAATGAGAGTCGAGACACATGTTACCTTCCTACCTCAGCAGATTAAGACAGAGCATATGAATACGTTGGATAGTTTTCTCACGAAAATCAAAGATTTGAAGAAGCAGTTTGCAAATGTGGATGAGGTGTATCCTCATAATTCATTGGTTCCCATCGTTCTCAATGCATTGCCAGACTCACTAGAGTATTGCTTCTAACATCAGACTCATGATGAATGGAAATCCAAATGCCATGACATTTGATGAGTTGGTTTCAAAGCATTCTCACAGGGAGTAATAAGTCTAAGACAGATTCAGCCCAGTGCTCTGGCAAGCATGTAGAGAAAGAGGGTGACAAGCTTAAGAAGAAGGACAAGTGCACGAAAAGGCTGGCAAAGGAGAAAGAGAAGAAAGATTCAAACATGGCTATGATTGATGCATCACCATCTGGTGCTAAGAAGAAGGAATCTGTGAAATATGCATAGGATGATTGGACATTCCATGTGCAGTGTAGTTATGATCCTTCTCTACATGATTTATGCGTATCAGTGTCAGATTCGCAAGTCTGGTATTTTGATAATGGTCCTAGCAAGCACATCAATTTCCAACGAGATCTGTTTTCATCTCTTGGGTCTACTCCCCAAGGGAGTACTATCACATGTGCGAACAACCTCTCCTATCCCATGAAAGGAGTTGGAAAAGTTGTACTCACTACTACAAATGGTGGAACAATTTTACTCTCGGAAGTTTTGTATGTACCAAGCATTAAGAAGAACTTGTTATCAATCGGCAGACCTAGTAGCCAGATTTGTGGATGACAAATGCTCAGTTCATGATTGGAGCGATGGTGACACCATCATTGCCTCAAGTACATTATGTCATGGCCTCTATAGGTTGGATGCTTATGAGAGGTGGCACATGATGCTTGTTCAATCACTGTCACACATGCTATGAGTGAAGCGGAGCTATGGCATGCCCACCTTGGTCACTTTAACTTTTGGTAGTTTGTTGCACTGTAAAAGGCAAGATATGGTGTCAAAGTTGCCATAGCTTGAGGCACCTGTCAAACATGTATGGGAGGGGTACATTTTGAACAAGATGCAATGGGTATCATTCCAAAGATGGTTTGGAGAGAGCTGTCCAAAAATTACAACTAGTACATAGTGATATATGCGGCCCTACGAGGACACCATCTATCGGGGGATACCTCTACTTTGTGAAATTTATTGATTATTACGCTTGGCATGCTTGGGTGTATTCGTTGAAGTAAAAGTCAAAGATTTTTTAAGTGCTTCAGACACTCTCTAAATGGCTGAAAATGTGTCTGCATGTACGGATCGAGGGGGGAGTATATGTCAAAAGGAATTTGCTACATACATGTCTAAAAGAGGCATAAAACATCAATGTCCGATGCCCTACACACCTCAGCAAAACGACGTGGCAGAGAGGAAAAACATGTCTCTTATGGAGATGGCACATTGCATGGTGAAAGGGAAGATTTACCTCATGGTTTTTGGTTGGAGGCTATTATGTGTGCCACTTATGCCCTAGCAAAGCCTTGTAGACAGACAATGACGCCTTCTAAAGCTTGAATTGGCATGAAGTCCTTTGTGACTCACATGCATGTGTTCAAATAATTGTTTATGCTCTTGTGCCTGAGCAACACTGTAGGGAGCTTGATGACAAGAAGGTCAAATGTATTTTTATGGAATATAGCAACGGAAGCTCTACCATCTGGCAACAAAGCCGAATTTGGTGAGCAAAGAGACATTTTTTGTGGAAAACTCAATTCAACCCAAGCTTACATGCAAAAAACCGCAAGAGGTACACCTGCAGGATTTGTTTGATACACTCCTACCTTTTGTAGAATTTGGGCCAATCATACGTACAACAATCAAGTGCTCAACAGGGTGCTGTAATTCAGCCCCTAACAACTGCAAATCAACCCCCATTGGCTGAGTTTCAGCCTGTTTTACAGCCCATAAATCAACCCATAGATGAAGCTCTTGTGGAGGATGCAGTGGATGACGAGCAGACGGCCGTTCAAGCATCCAAACGGGTGCCGAGATGGTTGTTGGATACATTACATGATAGCAGAATGGCAGCTTCTTTGCCTAGCAAGACATGTGCAAGTTCTCATTATGCATTGTGGATCATGCTCTCATTACTAGTTCATGCAATGAAGAGGAACATGTTTCCTTTGAGGAAGCACAAGAAGATGATCATTGGATGCATACCATAGAGAATGAGTATGACTCATTCTCTCATTACTAGTTCATGCAATGAAGAGGAACATGTTTCCTTTGAGGAAGCACAAGAAGATGATCATTGGATGCATACCATAGAGAATGAGTATGACTCAATCCTTAAGAATGGCACTAGGTATTTGGTTGATTTGCCTCATGGCAAGAAATCCATTGATACAAAGTGGGTTTACAAAGAGAAAGGTAAATGGAAGTGTTAACCGCTACAAGGCTAGGCTTGTTGCAAAGGGTTATGCTTAGCAGAGGGGCATTGACTATGATGAAACCTTTGCTTCCATGTAGCATACGAATACCATTAGGTGTATCATCACATTGGCAACACACCATGGTTGACATGTACATCAGTTGGATATCAAGACTACCTTATTAAATGGTGATTTACATGAAGAGGTATATGTATCTCAACCTCATGGTTTTGTTCAGAGGAGGCAAGAGAAGAAAGTAAGTGGCATGTCATCAAAAGGGTCACCTGGATCCTGGAGCCTAAGCCTGGCACCTATCTCTATTGGTGTAGCAACATGTGTACAGTCTTCAAGATTAAACCTCTTCAATAGCTTCTGTATATACTTTGAGTGCAACATGACAATACCATTATCACGCTGAAGAAACTAAATGCTCAAATAGTAGTACAACAAGCCCAAATCTGTTATCGCAAATGACGCATGTAATTTAGCCTTGAAGGCTGAAATCTTCTCATCATCAGGACTTGCGAGCAACATGTCATCAGTGTATAGAACTGACTAAAATTCCTCTTGAGCCTTCTTGAAATAGAGGATACTTTCATTTGGACTATTGCAAAAACCATATGCAACCAAATGTGCAAAAATCATATGCAACCAAGTATGCATCAATCTTCTCATACCATGCTCTAGGAGTTGGCTTAACACTGTTGGATGTCTAATTTACTTATGCAATATGAGGCCAAAACATTCAGTTTGGGATCTCCCAATTGAGCAAATATATGCACATCCTAGGTACCAAGCAATGGCAAGCCATCAAGCACATTTTTCACTACTTGCAGGGCACTCAGTACCTTGGATTGTTCTATCCCACCTGCACGCGCAGGCTGTCATGCACATTTTCCGCTACTTGCAAGGCATTCAGTACCTTGGATTGTTCTATCCCACCCACGTGCCGGGGGGGGGGGGGGGGGGGGGGGGGGGGGGGGCGGCGGGCGGAGAGTGTTCACAGCTGCATGCCTTCAGTGATACGGATTGGGCTGGATGCTATGACACCAAAATGCCCACTAGTGGCTTTTGCTTCCGTCTTGGTGATTCATGTATTTCATGGCTGCTCAACAAGAGGAAACCAAAAAAGTGGCCACTTTGAGCTGTGAAGCTGACTATAAGACAACTTTTACAATTAGAGTTGAGCTTGTTTGGATCAGACGCCTTATGGCTGATTTTGGTGTTGGATAGCCGTCCTCCACTACCATATTCAATAAAAGCCAGAGCGCATTGGCAATTGCAAGGAACCCTGTGTTCCATGCTCGCACTAAGCACATTCAGGTGCATTATCATTATGTCAGGGAGAGACTCTCTGTTGTTGCAGGAAAGATCAGCTTGGTTTATATGCCTACACATGACAACTTGGCACATTTGTTCAAGAAGGCCCTTGAGAAAGTTTGAAGCTTTCTACAAAGCTTCCTGGCTCGAGGGAGGTTTGTGGATGCGAACCGAGAGTTGAGAGCATCTGAGGACAGCAACCAGCCACAAAGTGAGGCAGAAGCAAAGCATACGTGTGGGCAGCCATAGAATGTACAAGTGGTGGCCATTGGGTGCATGTGTAAGCAGAGTAGTGACTGGCTATGCTTTTGGCAGGAGCTCTGCAATGAGTTGGTGTAAGCACGAAGGCTTGGGCAGCTAGAGAAATGTGGGCATCAAAGCATAACCAGTGGTGAGGAGTTAAGATACCCTAATTTAGGTCCCTCAATGGTGGTGTTCATCACACATATATGCACACATACACGTAATCAAAAATCTGCATACCATCAGGAGGAGCGAGCCCCACACTTTGTTGTTATGTCGCTTACTGAATAAATAAACCTCTCCAACAGCCGTAATTAGATTCGTAATATTCTTCAATATCGTGACCATCGCAACGTTCATGTACTTCAGACTGCCAAAACCAACAGTTGCATCAAAACAGCTTTTCTTTCTCCCTTTTCCAACCAAACCTACACAGTTGTCACTGGCAACTTCAAAACTTGACACGAATCTGTAATATAGAATAAAAATTTACCTGAAAATACTAGAGACCAGCATCCCCACAAAAATCAGGTTCACTGGAAACCAGATGAAGACAAGCTTCCAGCTAATGGGTTCAGTTGTGATGATCCCAGTAGCACTGAGAGCGCACACTATCACAACGCTGACCAAATTCTGGAAAAAAGAAGCAAAGTAGGAAAGCCAAATCACATCTTCAAATCATTAGAATAAGAGTGGGGTGCCCACACAAGTTTTTGAAACTCATCTCAAGATAGTGACCTGATAGCACATCAAAGATATCCCCGCATTGAAATTGTAGCTGGACAAGACAATTTTGTTTAGTAATATCATGCTGCAAGAGCAGAGGCAGTATGACATCCCTGAAACCAATGCCTGATTTCGCCATTTCGAAAAGGTCCTGTCCCTGATTGGCCTTTCAACTATGCCCTCCTCCAACTCATCAAATGATGCTACAGCTCTGCCTCCTGAAAAGCTCCTGTTAGAAGCCACAAAGCCACAAGTATATCACCTCCAGCGAAATACAAATACATTTAAGGACAAGATTTTTCGGGGGGGAGAAAGAAAGAAGAAGGATGTATTAAGCATCTACTAAAGACCCAATGGGCCTATGAGACCAAAGTGATACAATAATGTCCATGGCATATCTCATCATGGAACAGAAAATAAAATAGAAACAACCGTAATTAGATATGCTCACTGGGGTGATACAAGACTATCCATGGAATTTCATCATGGAAAACTAGGAACATGGAACAAGAGAGGAGCATCAGCCCCCAATAGATGGTATACCACTATCCAAAATATCAAGCACGGGACTAACGAGTATGGCCGAGAGGTCTACCTCAGCTATGTCACGTGGAAAGGTAGCTCGATGGCGGTGGAGCATGTCCTCGATCTGGAGCTGATGAGGGGATCGTGGCTGACGTTCGGGGGCCGAGAGCGTCAAGCACACTGGAATGCAGAGGCATGGTCCTAGGTAACTCCTCTTAGGTGAGTTGGGTCCGGAGCAGCCCAAGATGGGTCCACAGGATCCACTCTATGGGTGTCCTCCACCTCCTGGGTCCGGAAGAAGCTGGTAGGGGTCGGGGTGGATGCTCAAAGAAGTGTCCCTGTGTATGCGGAGCTCAAGCACAAAGATCCCGAGGCAACATTGGTCCAGGAAGTCGATGATCCTGGAGAGTGGACCAAATCCCTCACGAAACAGACAGTGAAAACTCCCGCGGATCTCATAGCATACTGGGCAACGACATATGTAATGCTCCTCTGTCTCAACCTTCATCCTGGGCTCTTGGAAATGTGCGTGGAAGCACGCTGTTCAAGTAAGCTCAAGGCTACATATCCCCGTGTGACTCCAGCATGTGTTGCGGGAAGCATGGTGAAGCGTGGGCCACTGAAAGCGACACCAAGGTAGACATAGGATGAGACAATCTCCACAAGATCCCCTCTATATGTGAAGCTCAATCGGATGTGAGGGGCGGGGGGTATTGAAGACCATTATCTTGGTTTTACCAAGGTTAACCGAGAGGTCCTGTTGCGTGCACAAGTTTTGTACGACATCCATCCGTCTCTGAAGCCCCTCAGCTGAATCTGAAAGGAGGACGATGTCACCTGCATAAAGTAGTAGGGAGATCAATATGCCTGCCAATGTTAGACCAGCCCCACCTAATCTGTCAATGAAGCTCGGCATCTGCTTCACGCCAATAGTGCTGGAGATCTCCTGCGATGTACCTCCTGGGACTCTCACTCGTCCAATGATGGACTCAGAGAGGGTGATGATGCTCCAAACCATGTCAGATGGGACTCCTATCTCCTGTAGGCTGTGTAGGAGGCAGACTCCGGAACAATATCAAAATCTTTGTGGAAATCTACAAAGCAGTAGTAAATTCTCTGATGTCGTGCTCTACCCTCCTCGATGATGGCACGGAGGGTGAAGATGTAGTCAAGGGTAGAGTAGCTCCTTCGAAAGCCTATCTGTCCTGAGGCTCTGCATCCCTCTCTCTCTGCAAATGAACTGAGCTCCGCCTCTAGCATGATCCATAGAGTGTGGTCAATGTGTGGCCAATCATGATTGTCCTGTAATTATTAGGATCAAGTGGATCTCCGGCTTTGAGGATGGACCAAGAGGGTTGAAATCCTTCACAAAGTGCTCTATTGAACATGTAGGCTAGTAGGGGTGCCAGAGTATCATCAGCATGTGAGATGTACTCAGTAGTGAGTGTAATACACCTCTCAATGTGTAAGCTTGTATTGGGCACAGTATTGTGGTTTAGCAACACTTAAACACTTAAGATCTTTATGACAACTCAAGACATAGACGAAACTGAAAAGAGAAAATCCTCAGTAACACCACACGGGCGCTGGAATCACGGGCCTCCCCCCCCTCAATACAATGTATATTATTGGAGTATTTTATTGGTACAATGTTCCACGGGCTTTTAAGCCAAATTTGCCATAATAAAATATGAAAACATAATCATCAAACCAGAGTTTGTCGGAGATGGTTTTTGTAGTCGTAGCTGCCTTCTAGCAGACCTCGTTAGTTCTTGGAGTGATGCAAGCCTTTCCCTGGTGTTCCGGGTCCACAATGGTCTGGTGTGTTTGTACTAGCACAACCTACACCCCTCACAACGAGATCTCAGCTGGAAGCTCAATTCTTGGCACAAGAGAACATTCCCAAGCCCAATCTCCAACACCTAGTCCTTAGACTATTCCGGCCGCGCTAGAGTCTCCCTGGCTGTCACACGCACTGCCCAAGGACTCAATCTGGCACTTTGGCCGCCCAAAACAGCTCCAAAACAGAATTCAGCACTATAGATGAAGTTGACCAGCAGCAACACACCTTCCGGCCGTATCAGAGTCTTCACAAAAGCTGTCTGGACAGCCCCTACAGGCTGGTTGCTGATGTGGCAGCTTGTACAAGACCAAATTTAGGGTTTGCAGAAAACTGATGTTTGAGGCATGGAATGGGGCACCCTCAGCCTGTAGACCCCAGATATATGCTCGGTTTCACCAACAGATGAAAATTCAGCCCTCCATGAGCAAAACCGATGATCAGTTGGGTAGTAGTGAAGGGTGACTATTTGCAGCAGCAAGGGGTGAAAGGAGACACCTTCAACCTCCTGATCACAGATATGCGCTCAATTTCGCAAAAGGATGCCTGTAGCACCTGGTAGGAGCAAAACGATGAAGAGAGAGCCTGCATGAAGATGGTCGCTTGAATAATACATGGGAGAGAGGAGGAGGCATGCACACCAACCTTGTGCCACATGGATGGGCTTGGGCCACTTACCAAGTACCTAGCCCATACCCTATGGCCACCTAGGTGCCCAAACAAGGTGTCTAATGGGTTTGGGCCCTGGGCACTTTAATAAAGTGTGTGCCCAGATTTTAAGTGAGTGTGAACTTGCAAAGGTTATAACATTACATAGAAAATTTATTGAAATAAACAAAGGTTTTGGGCATACTTACCACTTGTTCACAGGCTACAAAACACGTCAGAATACAAGGCATTCGCACATTTCACAGGCAAGTGTCCTAGGCCCGTGAACCGGACATTCATAGCAAGCAAACACATGAATACAGATCACGCGAAAACAATGTCATGCATGCGAACATGTGTGCATGTGCGGTTGATTTATGAACAAATCTCCCTGTCATGTGCAAGAAATGCCATGACCATTCTTAGAGGCTAATCCAAAAGGGGCAGTCAAGAAAAACATCATTAGAGCCAGAAGTTGGAGCACACAGTGCTGATTTGGCAGTGAGCATGGAAGACATGGGAGATGCTATCATAGGACCTGGCGGCTGCGTTGGAAGAGGCTGTCGGCTAAGCCAGTTGGAGTCGGTTGAACCAGGATTGCTGTCGGATGCAGGGGCGCTTCAGTTTATGTGGAGGAATGCCAGTCGACCAGCATTGAAGCATTTAATGCACTGTAGGCTGGCCGACCAGCAGTCGGCCAGTATGCCATGTATTCAAGAAGACTATAAATAAGCAAGTGGTGCTCCTCAATGATTCATTCACTCCCATAAGGGGTGGGTCCTTAAGGTCCAAGTAGGGACTAGATTTTGGGTGTTTTATCACCTTTTGAATGAGGCACCCTAGGGCTCTAGATGTCATGTGCACAGTGTGTATCTACCGTGTGCTACACGCACACAAGACTAGCTTTGAGGTTGGGGAAGCTTG
Organism: Cibotium barometz; assembly: GCF_041138505.1. Classification (NCBI taxonomy): domain Eukaryota; kingdom Viridiplantae; phylum Streptophyta; class Polypodiopsida; order Cyatheales; family Cibotiaceae; genus Cibotium; species Cibotium barometz. Next base: position 24,265,557 of record NC_141066.1, read on the forward strand.
GAGATAGGCAGGCTGATTGACGAGCTGAGTTAGGGATAGACTAACGGGCGGGTGCCCAAGTGTGGACGCCCGATGACCGGCCAAGAGCCTCCAAGGTTAGTCATTAGTCATATAGAGTCTCGTGTTATTTGTGAGAGCTCTATGGTCTGGAGCTTGGATCTAGTGCAGACGTGCACACCTGCTTCATGCAGCCGAGGCCGGCAGCAGTCTCGAGGCCCGCGAGGGTAGCTTCGTGGCGGTATGGGACGTCACGAGGTAGAGATTGGTCGGTACGTCCATCTAACTCCATTTCACCTTGCGTGGGCTCCTCCTCATTTGCTTTCCTCGGATTTGCCAACCTCTTCCACTCTCTCTTGAGCTTCGGACACAATCCAAGCAATTGGGCGAATGTTATATTGGCTGCCCTTCCTTTCAAATCACCCATCAGGGTGTATTCTTCCTGGCCTTGACCGATACGCAAATCTTAAGTTTTATAGCGTCTTCTTGGCTTTCTTTTCTTCTTCTCTGGTTGAGGGCTGATGTCAAATTGGACATGTTTTCCCTTCTTAGATGACGGTTTAACTTCCGCCATTGCACTTCTTGTCCTCTTGGCTACAGGCATGATCTCTGGAATAGTCTCCACTCCTATCAAGCTAAGAGCCGGTCCCTTTCCTTTATCTTCTCGTTTAACTCCACTGGTAGAGGGCTGACTTGAATCTTTTACCTCAATACTGTGATCTCCTGATCTATCATTAGTTCTTTGCATCACGGGATACATTACACCACCCACCCTAGGCGGTTTATCACATTGAGGGCTGATATGTCCCCGCTCCCCGCAATTCCAGCATTTGACATTGCTTAAATAATAGCTCCGTTCTCTCCCTGATCCTCCCATATTTCCTTCACCTGTTGGCAAAATATCTCTTCTATTATTTGGAGCACCCCGGCTTCTTCCCCTTCCACCTGCTTCCATCCAATTCAAACTTAAAGACCTCATGAGTTCCACTGCATCATGAATGTCTCTCTTCAAAGTATCCTCCTGTTCAGGAACAACAGCAGCTTCTCTTTCAAGATGCATACTCTCAATCTCTGGCATCTTCACAAACTTCTTCGGCTCTTCCTGTATTCCCAACTGCCTCAAACGCTTCACCTTCCACTCCTTCTCTCAAAGCTATCCAGATTCTTCAGCTCCACCTTCAGACGCAGCGTTGGCTCTAGACCAGTCACAAACCGGTCTCTCTTTATCATCTGCGAGGGTACTTCAGGAATCAAAGCCTCACACCATAGACTTTACAGTCTACCAAACCAATCAAATACTGATCCACATCCTGTCCATCCTTCTACTGAATTTTACACAACTCTTTCCACATATCATTCGGACTTCTTACACGGGCAAACTGTGTCAAAAATGCAGCTCTAGCTACACGGTACTCACGGTCCTGTTGATGAGCATTCCTGTGTGTAGTCACAAACATCTGTAGCCATGCTTTTGCATCACCCTGTAAGCAATAAGTCAAAATTTGAGAGAGGATCTCCGGGGTTGCCCTGTCTTTCATCAAAGCTGTAAACTCCATCTTTTCCAGAAATTTAAACGCACTTTCATGCGGTAATCCCCAATATTCTGTAAAGTCCTGAGCCATCTCTTCAACCTTTCTTCACGCAAACCCTTGTCTTCTTTCACAAACCGAAGGAAATTTCTTCCTCTGTGGGGGCACCAAAAAGTGATGACACGGAAGCGGTATAGCTATATATGCCTTTATAGAGTGTCGCACTTCCACACACTGATACAAACACACCCAGAACGCCAGACCCAAGTGTATGTACAAGACTTTACTTCAATACAAGTCTTCGTCTTTACAAAGTTGAACATCCATTACATCCTCAGAACCATCTTCATCTAACACCCATTCAAAATCAGCCCACTCCCCCTCATCGATATGAACTATGACTGACCAATACCCTCCATCACTCTCACAATAAACAACCTCAAACATAGAAGCATCTTCAAAGTACAGTTCTTCGATATCCGGACCAAACTCCAGGACAAGATACATATCTGAGGTGGACTATCCTCAAAGCTTTTCTTCAAGTTTACAAAACTGTATCTTCAGGACAACAGCTATTACAAGCATGTATACAAGAGCTTAGTTCCAGCTTTGACTCTTTACACAAAACTTCACAGAAAACCCGTCCAGTATGCTCTCACACAGAAGATTATATTCAGTTTACAATTCAGCTCCAAAACAGTCCACAAAACTTGTATATAACTGACTCCAGACATCACAAAACTCCTTCTGCTGCTGTTTTGCTGCAGCCAACCTAAAGTTCAGAAAACACCTCTTTTCCTCTCGCTCCTGGCCTGCAACACCTTGGGAACACCTCCACAAAATCACAGCAAACTGCATGATCATTTCCTATTCTTATACATGGATACTCTTAGGCATCTCTTTGTGGGAATCTCCTCTTAACCAAATTTTTTCCTTTGAAAAGGGGCTTTGCTTGTGTTAAACACTCCACTATGAAGTGGAGAATTCAAGTGCTGGTGTTTGATTGATCAACCAAGAACACGTGCATATATTACCATCATCATCATAATCATCATCATGGCCATAGAATGCACCAATGTCCACAACCCACAAAGGCAGCAATACAGTCCTAACAAAGGCCCTATGGCAGCCAACCCTTGCATTCCACAGTCGGACAAAACTTGACCACAGCATGCCCACTATATTGGCCAAACAGCCCGTCAACACACCCACATGAGCTCAACATCAAAAGGAGAGACCTTAACGCCAAGCCTTCCTTCTTCCATCACACAGAGACTTGTATCCAAGAAGAGCATCTTTCAGTCCATGCAAACCGCAGAACACCACCTCCAAGCCTTGGCGTCCCTGTGTCCTCGATCTCTACACACAAGCTGCCTCATGGCCAACAGCAAACTCTCCACGGCATGCTCACTTCTACCCAAACTGTAGCCTGAAGAACCGTCATCCTCACACTGATTCTCTTCTTTGCGCTTCCTGACAGCAGATACAGCACACAAAAAAAGCGCACTTACCTCTTTCCTTTGTTCCCGCAAACCTCCAGCGTGGCCCCCAGCTGGTCGCCCTCTTTTCTTCTGGCTCTGTCTCTGGACTCTTCAAACGTCACTTTTTCTTTGCGATGGAACTGCAGTACTCGGCTCTCTCTTGCTTCCCGCGGCCTCCTTAAGCAAATTCTGCTCGCCATTAGCTCTTCGGGCATTCGTAGCAACTCCACAGTCAATCTCCTCTACGTCCACAGCTTCACAGCTCCAAAAATAGGCGCCTACTTCATCTCCACGCTCCCCCAAAAACTCTCAAATCCACTCTCGCAGGCTCCAAAACCCGGCCAGTTTTCCAGGAGGCGTCTTGAGCTGACACTTGGCATTGGCCTGCATGCCTGCCACCTATTCAAATCAAACTCCTACATGACACACAAGTGTCCAGTCACAGCCCACCATCCATATCACAGGGTACCTTAATCTCTCTTTAAAAACCTTAGAAATTGTGCCAAAACCTTTTTATTTTTTTCTTTTCACTTTCTCTCTTCTGTACATTAAATTTAATCTCAACCAAAACTCAAAACTGACCCAAACTGATTACATGTTCCTGAAGCTCTTAGTATTCTGCACAGTATATACACATCATCAGTCTCTGTTTTTGTCCACACACCGTGATGAGGGAGTTGGTGGTTTAGCAGGGTTGTTTTGCTTAACAAGAAGAAGGTTAGATGTGTTTTGCAGTCGTATGAACTGCTGAGAGAGAAAAAAAGCAAAAAAAGCCAGTCGGCTATTGTTGCTGGCCGGGGCTTGCACACGTGCTGTGGGTGCAGGCGAATAGGCTAGCATCACCTGTGCGCAGGCAGGTTCCGTACGCAAGCAGGCAGGCGGCCAGGCCTACGCAGGCGCCTGCCGTGCGTAGGCGGCAACACCTGTGCGCAGGCAGGTTCCATACGCAAGCAGGTAGCCAAGCAGGTAGGCGGCTAGGCCTACGCAGGCGCCTGCCGTGCGTAGGCGGCAACACCTATGCGCAAGCGGCCACACCTTTTCGCAGGCAGCAAGGCACATGCGCAGGCAGTGACTTCAGGCCCACGTCGGAAACGTGTGGCGCTAAATTCAAGTGGGCGCCCAAAAAAAAAAAACGTAAAACATACCAGCATCGAATTGCGCTTTTGTTTTTTTTTTTGGAGAAAAAAAAACAAAACATACGCTTGCTTTTGTTTTTTTTTAATGGATTAAACCTTATTAAAGAGTTTAAAGTCCCACTTAATGCTTAAGGGTGTTTTTTTTAAAGAAAACAGAATATATATATATATATATATATATATATAACACAAAAGCAAAAGCTCAAGATTGCTTTTGGGGAAGCCTATATAAACCCCTTAAGCGGGCTTCTTGCCACACATCTCTCAAGTTTTCAAGCTCTCAAGTTCTCTAGCACTTTTCTTGTGCAAGATCAATTTTTCTCTCCCCTTGCCCTCTTCAAGACGTCGACCCAAGAATCCGAGTTGGAGCCCCTTATTGAACGCGAAGGCCTGCCAGCTACGGAAGACACCGATGCCGATCTTTTCGACGATTATGTGTCAAAATCAGATTTCCAAGAGTTTAAAGTTGCTCTCGAAGCTTCTTCTTTGGAATGTTAAGCACAAATCGCCGTGCAGATGTAGGTTTTGCAGAACTCCATCTCTCTTTTGACCACTACCCTATCTACTCTTTCGGGTATGGATACCTTGGCCTCTGCTTTAGGCCCCAACATTACTCCGGAACAGTTCGGGGGCGAGCAAAAGCATCGTACCAAGGAGATAGTGGACACTTGGCTACATAAGTGGCAAGTCCATTTTCAGTTCCATCCATATGACGATGGGAAAAAGATCCAGCTAGCAGTAGGTTTCCTCTCAGGCAAAGCTTTGCTTTGGTGGAAGGAACTCAACCCTAAGCCAACGACTTGGGCACAATTCGAAGATGTCTTCAAGAAAGAATTCCTCAAGAAAGAGGATGATTATAATGTGGTTGCCCGGTTTATAGCTTTGACCATGACCTCGCAGCACTTCACTTATGAGGTCTACCTCCAGAAATTTAGGGACTTGCAGATGAAAGCTACAAAGATGGATCCCACAACTCTTTTGGGATTCTTTGTAGCCAGTTTACCCGACTCATATCGTTTACAGATTAAAAATAACAAATGCAAAACTTTGGACGATGCCATTCATTCAGCTCGTATCTATGATGATACAATGGTTTCTTCCAAGTCTAAACCCGTTACCGAGCAGGGAAACAAGCACAAAAGGAAGTTCTCCGCACCAATGGCTAGCACGACTGAAGGAAAGTCTTCGGACTTACCTTCGAAGAATTCAACTTCGACACCAGCGAAGAAGAAACGTCTCCTTAAGGCTTTGAAGCTCAAGAAGGAGGGACGTTGCTTCATCTGCGAAGAAAAAGGAAATATACGTAATGAGTGTCCAAAGCAAAAGGGTGCAAAGACCAATGCAGGACCCAAGCCAACGACAACTAACCAGTTTTCTTTGACAGGTACGTCAGTTACTGTACTTTCTCGCCCTAGTACATGTTCTGATTGTTTGTTCAACTCTAAAGTTTTTGGCTTGCATGATCTTCTCCGAGTTTATGGAGAAGTGAATGGCCATAGAGTCCACATTCTTCTAGACCCTGGCAGCTCACACAACTTTGTTAATTACAAACTTGTGCAGAAATTGGGTCTTGATACAACACCCAACAATCATACCTATGAGGTACGCCTACTTGCAGGTCGACAAGTATGGGATCGAAAGGTGGAAACGCTACCGATCCGGATTCAGGACTACAAAGATACTTTGGAATGCTATATTATGCACCTAGAACATGTAGACTTGTTATTAGGGATTGAGTGGTTTAAGACTCTTCAAGTCCAGATAGATTGGTCTAGTCATATTTTTTCTTTTGAACATAGGAACACCCAGTATAGTATCTTAGGTGATTGTATACATCCCTCTCAGGGACCTCTTGTAAATACAGTTGATTTTGGTAATATAATGGATTCTTCTTTGTATACTACTTTCCATTGTGTATTGATTCCACTTTCTTCATTTCTCATACCTTCTATGGATGTCAATGAATTAAGTGTATTTGAAAGCAAAGAAGATACTTGATTCGTTTCAAGATGTATTTCCTAAGGAACTGCCATCGGGCTTACCACCTGAAAGGACAGTAGATCATCATATTGGCATGATCCCTGGTGCTCACCCTATTCGTATTCCACCGTTCAGGATGAGCCAAGCTGAGGAAGATGAGTTGGCCAAACAACTCGAAGATTATTTGAGGATGGGCCAGATCCGTCCAAGTAAATCACCTTGGAGTGCACCTGTGTTGCTTAGGAGAAAGAAGGACAACACCTGGAGAATGTGTATAGATTACAAGAGATTGAACAAGCTGACAATTAAGAACCGTTATCCTCTCCCTAGATCAGATGACCTGATTGACCGGTTAGCAGGAGCGAAATATTTCACGAAGATAGATTTACGTATTGGCTATCACTAGATACGTATTCATGAAAGGCATGTCGAAAGAACCGCCTTTCGAACTAGGTATGGCCATTACGAGTTTCTCGTATTACCTTTTGGGTTAACCAATGCTCCATTGATACATAGTCGTACTCTTGAGGATCATGTTAGACACCTCACGATTGTCTTTATCTATTTTAAGACGGAATCGACTATATGCTAAGTTAAGTAAATGTGAGTTTTTTATGACAGACATCATTTACTTGGGACACAAGATCACTAGAGATGGATTGAGCATTGACTATGTCCGAGTTCAGAAGGTTCTGGACTGACCTATACCACGAACAGTGAAACAACTTCGTTCTTTTCTCGGTTTTGTTGTTTTTCTTTGGAAATCTGTGCGGGAATACTCTCAGCTCACACTACTGATGACTGACTTGTTGAAAGGTCGTGGACGTAAGTCAAATCAGCCTATCACTTGGAATAATGATCTGGATATGGCCTTCAGACTTTTGAAAGATGAAGTCAAGGAAGCACCTATCTTAGCATTACCCTAGTCGGCCTTATGTTCTTGAAACTGATGCCAGTGACTATGCCATCGGGGTTGCTTTATTTCAAGATGGTAGACCTGTTGCTTTTGAAAGTAAAAAGCTAGACGACACTCAATCTCGTTTACCAACCCTTGAGAAGGAGCTTTATGCTATGATTCACGCTCAAGGTTTGGAGACATTATTTATATGGCTCTAAATTTGTGGTATTGACTGATCATTAGTCAATCAAGTATGTGTGTGATGCGGATGATTTGAGAGGAAAGCTTGATGGGCTGAATTAATGCAAGATTTTAATTTTGAGATTTGTTATAGAAAAGGATCCATGAATAGTGTTGCAGATGCGCTTAGTCGAATTAGAGAGGTGAATACTTTGTCATTCACCGAGATTTCTCCTGACTTATTTCAATCATTGAGAGGGCTTTGCAGGACTGATAGTTATTTTGGTCCATTTTGGCAGAAGATCCAGGACGGGAGCTCATTGATTGACCAAGACTCAATGACTGAACAGCCTACCATTTAGGTTGCAGGAGGCCAGTGGATGATTCGGAATGGTTTACTATTCCGTAAGATTTGTGTACCACAGATTCCGGACATTAGGTCCAAGATTCTTAAGGAGTGTCACGACGTCCCTTCTGCTGGACACCCTAGGGTACACAGGACATTATCGTTAGTGAAACACACTTTTTATTGGCCAAAGATGAAAGAGTATGTAGAAGATTATGTTCTCAAGTGTCAAGTTTGTCAAGCAAATAAAGCTGAACGTTTTAGACAGGCTGGGTTGTTGCATCCTTTGCAAATCCCACGTAATAAATGGGAAAGTATTTCCATGGATTTTATTACCGGATTGCCAAGAACACATCAAGGCCACGATTCTATTTGGGTTGTGGTAGATCGCTTGACAAAAATGGCTAGATTTTTACCAACCCGGAAGACCATTACACCTACGCAATTAGCAAGACAGTTTATTGAGCAATTGTTTAGACTGTAAGGATTACCGCAGAACATAGTCAGTGATAGGGACTCTAAGTTTACAAGTGATTTTTGAAAACTTGTTTTTGAGAAGTTGGAAACAACTTTGAATTTGAGTTCCTCATATCATCCTCAATCTGATGGCCAAACTGAAAGAGTGAATCAGATTTTGGAGGATATGCTTCGAGCATATGTATCCAAAAGGCAGAGTTCATGGGAGGATTATCTTCCTATGTTAGAATTTGCATATAACAGTACTAAGCATACGAGTACAGGTTTTAGTCCTTTCATGCTTATGTATGGTTTTCAACCTAGATTACCTGTTACAGTAGGATTCTCAGGACTTCAGCATGATGCAGCACGTAATTTTTTGCAAGATATGCAAGAAATGTTACAAGTTGCGAAGGAATCTATTAGAAGTGCTCAAGACCAAAGACAGATTTTATTCTAATAGACATCGTTGACCCAGAGAGTTCTCTGAAGGAACGATGGTGTATTTGCGAGTTCCGAAAGATTCCGAGACTTTACGGACAAGTCGATCTCCGAAATTATCCCCTAGATACTGTGGACCATTTCGTATTACACGACATATTGGTTCAGTTGCATATGAATTGGATTTGCCTTCTCACGTGAAAGTTCATCCTGTATTTCATGTCAGTAGACTTAAGGAAGTACTAGGTGGAACAGACCAGTTAGTTACTCCTCAAGAAATCATAGATATCGAGGACATGACATTTATTCCACACGAACCTGAAAAGATTATTGGATTTCGTGAAAGAAGATTGCGTAATACGCTTATCACGAAATACAAGATCAAGTGGAAGGAACGTGTTGAGGAGGACGCTACATGGGAGACGGATGTCATGTGCAAGAAGTGCCATGACCATTCTTAGAGGCTAATCCAGAAGGGGCAGCAAAGAAAAACATCATTACAGCCAGAAGTTGGAGCACACAGTGCTGATTTGGCAGTAGTGTGGACTTGGAGCATGGAAGACATGGGAGATGCTGTCATAGGACCTAGAGGCTGCGTTGGAAGAAGCTGTCGGCTGAGCTAGTTGGAGTCGACCAGCAGTCGGCCAGTATGCCATGTATTCAAGAAGACTATAAATAAGCAAGTGGTGCTCCTCAACGATTCATTCACTCCCATAAGGGGTGGGTCCTTAGGGTCCAAGTAGGGACTAGATTTTGGGTGTTTTATCACCTTTTGAATGGCCTAGGACTGTAGAAGAGTACCTTTTTGTACTATATGATATATACTGAATTTCCAGCATTCCTCTCTCTCTCTACTCTTTCTTCATGTCTGCGTTTTGCATTAGCATGTTTCCAGTAGTGTTTAGGGCTGAAAGAAGACCCCCAGAGCTTCCGCATGCTACATTGGTATCAGAGCATCAGGCTCAGCAAAGCTAAACACTGAATCAGTCCCATATGATGGTGTACAGGTCCAAGGTACAGGAAAGTACACGGATACGAAGCCAAGGTATGGAACACAGAATCGGGAAGAGCTCCCAAGAGGTTTGTTGGTGGTGTTCCACAGAGCCAGAGGGGATGGCAGTCGAGCAACGGTCCCAAGGGAGGATTATCCTCCAAGGGGTGATGTGAGAGTGCCAGACTCAGTTCTCAGGAATGAAGACCAAGACAGTGTTCAGAGTCAGGGCAGGAATGGATTGTGGACTACATGGAACAGATGCATAGATCTTATTCAGAGTCAGAGTGGTTTTGGAGACCGGGCCGGGTTTTTAGTAGTGAAAAGGGTTGCCAAAGTTGGATGGATGACAGAGGTACTCCGGGAATAGAGTGGGATGATGACAGTCATCCAAGGAAAAAGTTGGAATCCCGTCATCAAGTTTAGCAGAGGGGAATGTCATGTGCAAGAAATGCCATGACCATTCTTAGAGGCTAATCCAGAAGGGGCAGCCAAGAAAAACATCATTAGAGCCAGAAGTTGGAGCACATAGTGCTGATTTGGCAGTAATGTGGACTTGAGCATGGAAGACATGGGAGATGCTGTCATAGGACCTGGCAGCTGCGTTGGAAGAGGCTGTCGACTGAGCCAGTTGGAGTCGGCTGAACCAGGATTGCTGTCGGATGCAGGGGCGCTTCAGTTTATGTGGAGGAATGCGAGTCGAACAACGTTGAAGCATTTAATGCACTGTAGGCTGGCCGACCAGCAATCGGCCAGTATGCCATGTATTCAAGAAGACTATAAATAAGCAAGTGGTGCTCCTCAATGATTCATTCACTCCCATAAGGGGTGGGTCCTTAGGGTCCAAGTAAGGACTAGATTTTGGGTGTTTTATCACCTTTTGAATGAGGCAGCCTAGGGCTGTAGAAGAGTACCTTTTTGTACTATATGATATATACTGAATTTCCAGCATTCCTCTCTCTCTCTACTCTCTCTTCATGTCTGTGTTTTGCATTAGCATGTTTCCAGTAGTGTTTAGGGCTGAAAGAAGACCCCCAGAGCTTCCGCGTGTTACACTCCCAATCATGGAACATGTACAACACTAGCATTTCCGAGCACGAATCTGGCACATTGGAAAGCGCGGAACTAGGACCCAGTCTCCAGAACACTCCGATCCACACACTGGCCAAATTTGGATGCGAGAAACTGGCCACATTTGGGCACGAGAAACTCAGAAAAACCATATAGATGGCCAAATGATGACATCCCCCAGGGCTGCTAAACAGTTGTCCTCGAGTGAAAAGCATCGAGGTACGTATGTAGAAGCTGTGGATAGTCGATGAAGAAGTTCTCGTAAGCCCACTTTGCATCAATGGGAAGATAGTTTTAAAACTTCACAAGGTATCGCCCGGAAAGTTTGCTTGCAACTAGCTTTCTCTCCTTCAAGACTATTTGTTCTGCCTGAAGTATTTCTTCTAGTTCATCAACTTTTGGCGGCTCTTCCATTATAGGCTCTTGTGGTTCTGGCCTCACGTACTTCCGCAACAAACTCACATGAAAAGCATTGTGAATCTTCCAATGATTAGGTAATATATACCTAGATGAATCCAAGAACATGCCCAACCTTTTAGGAACGTGCATGTTATATACTCATGGTAGTCAACCCTCAAGACTATATAACTAAACTCCATTATGCATAGTATGGACTAGATACTACGACATCCCCACTAACGTCATCAGTGTCCAATAGTGGGTGTAGAACACTGTATCAAGATATGCTCTCACACACGCATTCCACACACACACACACACACACACACATGAGAGCATATATTCACACAAAGGTCTTCGTACCGCGTTTCTGTCAAACCTCCGAAGATGCAGGGAAGACTCAGCCATAATGAAGGCTAGCACTAATGCCAACCTGAAGGCAACTTCATTGATCTACATGATTACTTTGAAGGGACGATAATACCTGATAGAGAGCTTAGGATATGCTTCCTCTTTACCTAGCCTCTTGTAAAATCTTACTTTCTCTCAAATTTCAGCAATACCCAATCTCCTTCTTTGATATCCAATTGCCTTCTATGTTTTTCCACAGCCATTTTATGCATACCTTGAGATCTAGCAATGGCTATCCATACTTGTGCAAAGGCTACATCAAGATCTCTTACATACTCATCAACAACAAAGATCTCATCCTTAGTGCGAAGGATGGGTGGTAAAACCACTTTACAATATACAATCTCAAATGGGGCCTTCCCTATGGATGCATGTACCATGTTGTTGTAGGCAAACTCTACAAGCGGTAGATACGTCTCCCATGTTGTCTTTTGATCTGTAACATAGTATTTGAGAAGATCCAACACGACTGAATCTATAGCTTCACTTTGGCCATCAGTTTGGAGATGGTAAGCTGATGAGAACTCTAACTTGGTCCCCATATTATCAAAGAGAGCTCTCCAAAAGAGGCTCGTAGTTCTAGGATCTCAAATCCCCACAATGGACTTTGGCATACCATGATGTTTGAACACTTGTGCAAGGAACACCTTCACCATACGCTCGGGTTTTATGGTCTTCTTCACAGACAAGAAGTGTGCTTGTTTACTAAACCTGTCCACGATCATCCAAATGACATCATTACCTTGCTGAGTCTTTGGCAAATCCATTATGAAGTCCATAGCTATGCTTGCCCATGGCTGTGAAGGAATGGGTAATGGTTGAAGCAAACCTACAGCTTTCTGCCGATCGAATTTCACCTTTTGACAGGTGATACACGCACGCACATATGCCTCGATGTCCTTCCGCATACCTGGCCACAAGAATTAGTGCTCAATCATGCGCATAGAAGGCAATATACCTCTATGACCAGCATAAGGAGGAGCATGGCATTCGTCCATAACCTTTTGCCTCATGTCAGACACAACACAGAGGCAATTATCTTTCATGAGATATCCTTCTTTTATAACATAAGAGGCATGTGCATGACCAGCCATCAAATCAGTCCATAAATGTCGAAAATCAACATCTTGAGGGTACAAATCACATATGGCAACCAAGTCCCCATCTGAGGCAATCGAAATTGCAGCCACATATGGTCTCCTAGACAAGGCATCTGCTACTAGATTCTTTTTTCCCGGAGTGTGCGCAATCTAAAAATGAAACATGGAGAGAAAATTTTCCATACTCATTTGTTTCTCAGAAAGCCTCGTTTGCGTGAGAAAGTACCGCAAACTTTGGTGATCTATCTTGACTTTGAAATCAACCCCAAGTAGGTAATGTTTCCGAATCTTCAAGGCATGAATTACAGCCAAGAGTTCTTTCTCATAGAAATCTTCGGCATCATGCGATCGTCGGCTCTCATAAGCTCCAACATGACCTTCTTGATTTAGGACAGCTCCAATGCAATCCCCACATGCATCACATTCTACACTGAATGGTTTATGCAAGTCTGGAATGATCAACACCGGTCCATATATGAATGCATCCTTGACATGATGAAAGGCATCCTTCTCATCATCGATCCATTTGAATGATGCTTTCTTCTTAGTCAACTCATGTAACGGCGAGGCAATAAGAGAAAAGTGTCCTATGAATCGCCTATAATATGAACATAGACCAAGAAAACTTCGAACTTTGTGTACATTAGATAACTTGGAAAAAAAAACTGAAAATGATACAACTAGTTACATACACAATAGTGATCATGTGGAGACAAGATAACCATCTGAGTACAAAAGGGACTATGAGAGAGAGATAGAGAAAGACACACACACACACAGATTTGAGCATAGAGGATAGCTCATGCTTCGTGATTGATGTCACATTACAAAACAGATTACATATGATAGTTTAAGTTTTCAGGTATAATGTTTCAAATTAACACCTTAATTTGTGCAGCAGTACTTCTACAGTTGCAGACTTTTTAATCCAGTCACACTATTAGCTTCTTATACAAATGATGGCTAACCAAGTGACGAAGGGATCTGCAGACAGCTTAAAAGACCTGACTCGGTTACCACAGCCAGTTCAAATGAACACATATAACATTGAATAAAACAAAAAACCTGCTGTTTTTTGATCTTCTTGAGGGACTCAACACATTCCCATTAGTTCCTTGTGAAAGTGTTCCATTTACAGCCCCGAATTGTGCTCCACTCTGTGAGACAATCGCTACATCCTCAATCCCAGTTCGATCGAAATCCGAGGAGTCTGCAGCGGAACTCGAGGGCCGTAGTGGCATACTCCTAGATCAATAAACAAATTACTGTCAGAACATAGGTTCTTTACAAGGAAATCACCACATAAAATGCAAAACAAACAATAACCATTTGACCAACCTTGAACCCATCCCAACACACCCTTGATGCCGTCTTCTAAGCTCTGCTGTTAAGATATGGTCTGCACAGTAAGGCTGAATATCTAAAGTTTGATCATGTCCAAGGCACTAACTAGAAACCTTGTATGCTAGAAAAAATTTGCTGCCTTGCTTAGGTCTTTGGTATCCCAAAAAAATGTCATGTACATATATTGGCTTCTCCAATCAATTCCTAAAACAACATTAAGAGATTAAGTCAGAGTAAAAGATAATACCCTTTAAGTAGTAAAGGAAGAGCAAATACACACTATGTCCTTTATAGATTCAAAGCTTTCCTGCATCTGCAATACAGTATTTCAACTAAGGTGTAGAGTTGATTCAAACCATATCTCACAACTAAACTACTTCAAGCATTTGGTTCAAGGTTTTATGGTGGGAATAAACAGCTGTTCAAATCTGCCCCTCCAGCCCCCCAACCAAAACAAACAAACAAAAACTTCCCTCTCTGCGCGTAGCATCCCTGATCCTGTATCTGCATGCTGCTCAGTCGCCCTTTCTTCGAGCAGCTTGTGGCTGCTGTTTCTTGCTTTCAGCTGCCGAGGCCCATACTCGTTCCCTCACCAATGGATGCTCTTCTAACATGAGAGAATCCTCTGCTCCCTCTGAAACTCTTGTGGCACTGGTTTCATCCTTGCCTAACACTTAGACGATGCATGATGTTTTCGATGTTTCTTGGCTAAAACCATATGTTGGACTAGAAGTTTTTGATGTTTCAAATGAACAGCAACCAGACGTGGTAGACGAAGCAGAAGTCATCGAGCCTGAGCAAAGATCCTTCTTCATTGTTGGAAGCATGGTTCCGGTCGACAGATACGTCAGTTCTATACGAAGTTCCAAGATCGAGATACCCACGAAGCCGTTTGGCTAGACGAGGAGTTCTTTCAAGAGTATCCCCAGTTGTTGGCGGACTACTTGGAAGCCATGAAACTGCCGCCAAGCTAAGCAGGAGGGAATGTCACATGCACTCTACACTGTAGTGCATGGTGACAGGATGGCTCATCATCATCAATGCAACATTGTACATTATTAGCACCTTTTAGGATGATATTTGTCATATGCCATGACCCCATTGTAATCCTCAGTCCAGGATAAGTCAGGCACGAGCTACATAGGTCATTCTCAACCTTAGACAATCAGTCAGTCTAAGTCCCTTAACCCACTTGAAGAGATGCATTCATGCATGTAGAGTCAGTAGAAGCCTTAGGGTTTGCATTAGCAAGCATTGCATAGCATTCATCCACTGCATTTAGATCGTTGCAAAAGCCTTCAGATAACACCTAGCATTCATTAGAATTTATCCAGCATTATTCCCATAATTTATAGCATTTATTGGGCATTTTTAGATCATTTATCCATTTTATCCAGGACAGATGCAATTGGCCAGCTCTGTAGCCAGCCGACCAGCATCATTTGTCCATATAAATAGCTGAACATATCATTCATTCATTCATTCATATCATAATCACCCTTGAAGATCTCAACGCTTGGAGCCTTCAGCACAAGGAGCATAAGCGATTGCAGAATTCAGTACATCAGCCTTCAGCGTTTTCCCATCAGCATATAGGAGCACCAACGCTTGAGCAATTCAGACTTCATTCAGTAAAACGCAGCATCTACAGCATTCAGCCGACAAATCCCCTTGCGTTTTCAGCATTCATATAGTTTTCAGCATCGTTTTGCTACAGCCACTCGGTGAAGGTAAAACTCAGCATTCAAACATAGCCTAGAATAGTCCCAATTAGCCCCTTCTCTCAGCCTCAGATTTGCAACCTTCCTACATCCATTGGGAAGAGTGCATAGGCTCGAGATTGATCATCATTGGTGCTTCTACAGCCATGTATAGTTCAACTCGACTCTTGGTCCTCAAAGATCTTGTGTTTGGCTTATCGTCATTCCAGCGTCAGTCTCTTCAAAGAAATAAAGCAAATACTATTATGGTAACAAGATAGGGGGCCCTTCAGTGGGTAATTCGGAACCCCATACGGTGTCAGTTTCTATCTCTCTCTCTCTTTCAAATCTCTTAAAGTTTGAAGTCTTAAAGTGGATTGCTAAACTCGCGAAACTCAGGATACAAAAGACAGTGTGAGCATTTGTGTAACAAGATCCTCAAATTACAAATACTTCCGCTGCATGTTACACTATCAAGAGTGTCTACAAGGATTGAGATCCAAATGAGGAGACTATATATGCCCATTTTTATAGGGAGGTAGAGGAGATTGACCGTCGAGTTTCTTGTACTCGTAGAGGTCGCACAGCTAGAGGTGGCACACAAGTAGGAGGCCGCGGACGCGCTGTTTGGCGCCCTACTTCGATTGCGGTGGCTACATATGTGAGGTGTGGCTCGACTTCGAGGAGCTCTTTAGCACCTATTGTTTGCTGAAGAAGAGGATGCTTCTATTGCAGGCATCAGAGAGCCCGAGTATGATGACGAGGGCAATGTCCTTAACGAGGGCAATTTTGGGTTGGCCTTTGATGATGGGAGCACCTCTAGCAAGCTCATTCCTTCCCCTAGTGATTTCTCTGAGGAGGAGGACTAGAGTCTAGACTCTAAGCATTTTTGTACTTAGTGTTATGACTAGTCACAACACACTTTTTTGTATTTCCTATTGTAGACCGCAAGCCACGACTCTTATTTATGGCATGCCACATATGTTCAGTGTTCATCCTTCATGTCACATGACTCGAGTCTTTGTACTAGTGTTTTAACTTTTTCCTAGTTTATGACAAGTTACAACTTCTCTAGACTTTGCATCTCTAAATGTGTACAAATATCTTTTTTTCAAGTGTTTTTTAAAGTGGATCGTACCTCAATCGAGCTTATTTTTCAAATTTTAAAAGTCCCGTACCGGTACCGTTTTTCCGTACCTTCGTTTCGTACCCAACACCTATGTTCATGATGTATACAAGAACATGCTTTTTGCCATATAATTCATTCATCATTTTTTGCTCAAGTGTTGGATAATTGCTAGCTGCTCCAAGTCTCTCCTCTGCTTCCGCTTGCTGCCTTCAATCGTTCTCTCAAATGCGACCTGAGCTTGTTTTTGTGTGTGTGTGTGTGTGTGTGTGTGTGTGTGTTGTGGGGGGGAGGGGGAGGGGGAGGAGGAGGAGGGGCGCGGGGGCGCGGGGGGGGGGGGGGGGGGGGGGGGGGGGGGGAGGACAAATAAGATAGTAAGTAGAGAACCATGAACATCACAAGTCCGAGTTGTACCCAACCAATAGATGGAAGCCAAGGCTAGTGCAACCTGAGCATGTGATGTCACACATTACAAGCTCAAGTTGCACTAGCCTTGGCTTCCATCTATTGGATAAAACTCAGACTTGGATTGGGGAGAGATGGCTACTCAAGGGCATGGTAGAGAGAGGTGGCATAGGTGTGCCAGGTGCCGGGTGAAGTAATCGGAGTCAGCGGGCGATGATCCTGGAAGATCCTCCAGGCCTCCTTACAGACCCTCCCAAGAAATGCTGGTATAGCTCCTGCTCAAGCCTGGCTAGGTAGGCTCTCTTCTTCCTCCGTGTGTGTGTGTGTGTGTGTGTGTGTGTGTGTGTGTGTGAGAGAGAGAGAGAAAGAGAGAGAGAGAGAGAGAGAGAGAGAGAGAGAGAGATTCTTGTGGATATTGTCTCATCCTATGTCTACCTTGGACACTTTTAGAGGCCAACGCTTCGCCATGGTTCCCGCAGCACATGCTAGAGTGACATGGGGATATGCAACCTTGAGCTTACTTAAGCGGTAGTGCTTCCTGGCACATTTCCGAGAGCTAGCTTTTTGACACCCTCGTAACACCAGCCTTGATGTATGGAGCAACCTTCCCGGGAAGCAGATTTATTCGATGAGGATTGGCAGTGTGTTGAGTGGCCCTAGGTCATGTTGTTCATCTACACCCACTGCACATGGATCACACCTTTGGAGCTCCCACCGAAGATGAAATTCTACACAAATCACTTACTCAGCCTCACTGAGGATGGATTCATCCAGCAGTCGGACTACCTACGTGTTCACATGTCCCATGTCATGCGGATTATTACGGGTTTCATCCCACCGCCTCAAAGTGGAGACTAACATGCAGAAGCTTGATGAATAGAATCGGTTCTTCAATGAACAAAATTCAAAAATCTTTCGTGACGAAGATAACGCACAAGATAGATAGATATATGCAGAAAAAGAGAGAGAGAGAGAGAGTCGGACAAGGTATTGAGTTCCGAATACCCTCTGTAGGGCCCTCACCACGAATGGTGTATTTGCTTTATTAGAATGATGAGAAAATAACGCAAATCTATAGATCTTCTGATCTGACTCTTGACCTTCAACCTTCCCCTTTGCTTTAGGATTCCCTTTGGCTGTCCTCACCTTTGGAATGCTTCAACATTTTGTGAATTGTAAGATAATGAAAAGACAATATAGCCTATGCTTATGTAGTCTCCTAGGTGCTGGTCGGTTTGCTCTAGGAGGGGGTCGGCCTTTATCAAATCTCCACTTTGTTCCTTTAATAAGGCGCTTTTCTCATGTGCAGCCACTGCTGCTGGTGGCCGACAGCTTGTCAAGGGCCAAGGCCCTGTGGGCTGGTCAGACTGGACCAATAGCCCACCTAGACCTGGCCAACCTGTTGCCTGGCTATTCAAAAGCTGGCCAACTGGTTATGCAGTCCCTCCATGGCTGGCCGACAGTATGTGCAGCCCCTTTGGCTGGCTGCCTATGCTCCCACACTTGGTAGGGCTGGCCGCTTTGCTGCCCAGGCCCTCCAGGCCTGGCCGACAGCTTGCCCAGCCATGCTTGGCTGTTGGGCATTGGTCATGGGCCTCCATGGCCCCTAGGGCGGGCCACAAGGGATACTCCCTTGATAGGCAAGGGTTACAAACCCTTTTCTGGGGTAGCCCAAAGGGTTGCCCCTTTCTTCTACATGCAACTACACAGATGCCTGGTATCTTGTTAGAAACCAAATCCTTGGAACACTTGTTATCATTGTGAGGGCAAAAGGACGAAAGGACCATATGTACGAGAGATCAGAGCAAATCAACACTTCATGAAATGGATGAATGAGTGTATGTACAATGATAAATGTAAATCTGTACAAGAGGCCCTCTAATGTGAGGTGACTCTAAGTAGTAGACCGGCGAAGAAGCAAAGATGAGGTCGGAGCTAAAGCATGGTCGGTGACGAAGGCTTGCGTCGAGGATAGCGGTGGTACTCCCTGAGGTGGATCTTGAGAAATTCATTGCGCTCATACTCTTGGTCTTGGTTGCCCTTTTGCTTATCTTCAAGCTCCCATCTAATGATTACACCAACCGAAGAACTAGGGTCCGAAGAACTAGAGACGACTGTTGGGGTCTGTGTGGGAGCGGGGCTCACCACGGAAGCCGTGGAGGCTGGGTTGGTAGTCTGAGGAGTGGTAGTCTTCTTTGGACAATCCTTCGAAGTGTGTTCTTTTGTATGACAAAAGAAACACCTGATTGTCACAAGAAGAAGAGAGAAGGTGGTTCTACTAAGAAACCCCCCAATCAAACCTCTTCATCCACCAACCAAACTCAAAAATCCTCTTCCACCAAGGAGACTATCTTCATCGGTATTGAGGAGCTTCCCTCTTACTTTGATGTTCCTTCCACCTCACGTCATACGAATTCGGTGGTTGATAGTGGGTGTACTACTCACATGACTCCTGACAAGACCATTCTTCGTGACATTCGTCCCAGCTCTTCGATGGTGTCCATTGGTGATGCTTCCAACTTGGAGGCATGTTCGGTTGGTAATGTGCGACTTAACTCTTCCACAAGGCCAACCTTCTACCATTCGGGATGTGCTTCATGTTCCCAAGCTCTCCAGCAATCTCCTCTCAGTTTTTCGGATTGCGGAGAAAGGATGTGGTGTCTACTTCGACAATTCCACCCTTGAGATCATGGACACCAGCACCTTGCAGATTGTTGCCACAAGTATCCAGGAAGGTGGTCTTTTATTGGTTGAAGGACTTTGGTGGCTCTTTGAATGCGTCCCAATCTCATCTGCTGCAACTTCTTCACAGCTATCATGCCTTGGTAGCTCATGTGGATACATATTTGTGGCATGCTTGCTATGGGTATCTGAATTATACTTCTCTGCACGTGCTGTCTTCACAGCAGATGGTCGAGGGTCTTCCACCATTGAAACCCTCCCACTCCACTTGTGTGACTTGTCTTCATGGCAAGTAACACCGAGACGCCTTTCCTCACGAGGCTACTCATCGGGCTTCTCATATTCTGGAGCTCATTCATATAGACCTGTATTCCTTGGATATAGCTCTCATTCCAAAGCTTACAGATTATGGGATCTGGAGTCGCAATCCTTGGTGATTTCTCGCGATGTTCACTTTGTTGAACCCTTAGATGATTCTCGCTCTCATCCTGAGCTTACCATCGAGGTCCCTCCTTCCTTGGCTACCCCAACTCCACCACCAGCCTCTCCACCATCTTCTTCTTTACCCCCTGCCTCTCCACCCCCACTTCCTCCTTCTCCGGCTTCTCCTCCTCCTCTTGCTCTTGTGCAACGGAGGATTGCCCCAAGATTCCACAATGGTTAGAAACCACGGTTCATGATTCTCATCTCTCCGATATGGAACTTCATCAACTTGCTGATTCCTCAACACAATCTTTGACACGGGCACAGAGATTCCAGTAGCTTCGTCATTCTTGTAACCTCGCCCTAATGAGTACAGTGATACAGTCATATGAGTCTACTACAGGGTCAAGTGGGTCTTTAAGACCAAGTTTCATGCTGATGGATCTCTGGACAAACACATAGCCAGATTGGTTGCGAAGGGGTACTCTCAAATTAAGGGTGTGGATTATGCAGAAACTTTTGCTCCTAGAGCCAGATACACCACCTTCGGGATAGATCTTGCTCTTTTTGCTCATGAGCACTGGCCGGTTTACCAAATGGATGTCAAGCCTATCTTTTTTAATGGTGACTTACATAAGGAGGTGTACGTTGAACAACTTCAAGGTTTTCAAGTTCTCGGACACGAGGGTAAGGTATACAGATTAAACAAAGCCCTTTATGGTTTGAAGCAGGCACCAAGGCATGGTATGATAAGATTGATGCATTCTTTCTTTCCCATGGATTCCAGAGATGCTTTGCAAACAGCAATCTCTATGTCTTTGCTCAGGATACTTTGCTTTGTTTGATTGTCTTATATATTGATGATTTATTGATCACTAACTCACATCTTGCCAAGATTGAACAACTCCGATCAGATTTAGCTCACCTTTTATCAGTCTTCTAATGGAGTGTTTCTTAGCCGGTACAAATATTTGCAGCAGCTCATGGAGACATTTGGGATGACCGAGTGTCGTCCAATTTCTTGTCCAATGGATCCTAACTCCAAGCTCCCCTGTGATGATCCCTCTCCCCTCTTCGAGGACAGTACACAGTGCTGGAGGCTTGTTGGTTCACCACGCCTGACATTTCTTATAGTGTCAGTGTTCTCAGTCAATTTTCATCCCCTCCTCGACATTCTCTTTGGCAGGCCGCTTTGAAGGTTCTCCGATACTTATCCGGTACCGTGGACTATGGTCTCTCTTTTAGAGAAGGCACTAAGCTTGTCGGTACTCTGATGTTGATTGGGCAGGTGATCAGGATACTCGATGATCCACTTATGGTTATTGCTTCACTCTTGGTTTCGGTCTTATTTCTTGGAGATCCAAGAAGCAGAATACAATTTCATTATCTTCTATTGAGGCTGAGTACCATGCTTATCTGGATACCTGTTGTGAGCTATTATAGTTGTTCCAGATGTTAAGCAATCTTAATGTACTCTCGGATTCTCCGATCCGTATTCTTACAAACAGCCAAAGTGCCTTGGCGTTGGCTCGAACTTCATCCTTCCATGGTAGGACCAAACATATTGAGGTCTGCTTTCACTTTATTCACGAGCTGGTCGCCGACGACATCATTACACTGGAGTATTGTCCTTCTCAGGACAACCTTGTTGATCTCTTCCCTACTATTGATCACCTCCTTACCCGTATGGGAGTCAGACCCCCATGCTGGAGCTGAGAGGAGGTGTTGGAGAAGTCATCTCTAGCATTTAATCCTTTTTGTGATTGGGTATTTTATCCCACATTTTTAAGGCTATTTTAGGCATTTTTATCACATTTATCCTCTAGCCCTACAGGCAGACCTGGTCATTTGTGATTGCCATATAATTCATTCATCATTTCCTCAAGTGTTTATCACTCTTGGCTGCTTACTGTGTCTTTCCCGTTGTATATTGCTTCCGCGCTCTCTTCAACTATTCTCACAGTCATCAAGTTTAGCAGGGGGGATGTCATATGCATGACATGAACATGCTAAGCCCTGAGCTAATCCTTGAAGGGTAGTAGAATAAACAGAAGTTTAGGGCATGGGCTAGGTTCAAGTCCGTGCAGGAGAACCCCAGAAAGACTAGAGGACTGTCGGCTGTAGCTACTGTAGCTGGCCGACACAGGTACTAGACAGCAGGTTGGGTGGTTTTCTGTTGGCCAACAGCAGGTCGGCCAGGCCTCTTGCATGTGGTGAGCCTATAAAAGGCTAAGCCAAGATCATTGTTAGGCATTAGGTCCTATAGTGCTCTAGGAGGGGGTCGGCCTGCATCAAATCTCCGTTTTATTCCTTTAATAAGGCGCTTTTCTCATGGGCAGCCACTGCTGCTGGCCGACAGCTTGTCAAGGCCCTGTGGGCTGGTCATACTGGACCAATAGCCCACCTAGACCTGGCCGACCTGTTGCCAAAAGCTGGCCGACTGGTTATGCAGCCCCTCCTTTGCTGGCCGACTGGTTATGCAGCCCCTTTGGCTGGCTGCCTATGCTGCCCACACTTGGTAGGGCTGGCCGCCTGGCTGCCCAGGCCGACAGCATGCCCAGCCATGCTTGGCAGTTGGGCATTGGCCATGGGCCTCCATGGCCCCTAGGGTAGCCCACAAGGGATACTCCCTTGATAGGCAAGCGTTACAAACCCTTTTCTAGGGTAGCCCTTTCTTCTACATGCAACTACACAGATGCCTGGTATCTGGTTACAAACCAAACACCTAGAACACATGTCATCATTCCACAGGGTGACTCACAGTACGGATTGGCACTACTTCATGTGCGGGGCTTGCACACCTAACCAAGACCATGTATGGGACTTGTACACCTAACCTTGGACGCTTAGAGTGGAACCCTGGTTGACTCATCCCAGACTAGGGCTCACCAGCATAGTTGCCATGGGTTTTTTGAAACGCGTTTCAAAAATGTAACATTTCAAAAACGTTTCTTTAAGTTTATAATATGCAAAAAAAAAAAATATGTTGCCTTGACTGCAAAACGATATTAAACATGCATCATTTACACATTAAAACATGTTTACAAGTTAAAACTAAAGATTCAAGGTGACCCAGTTACAGTGGGCACCCAATCGACCAATTGGCATAAATAAACTGGCAACATCAAGAATCAAGATCCGGATTCCATCATCAATAATGGCAACTGCTCAAAACTCAAGAAACAACATATAAAGCAGGCAAGAGTGACATAGTCCACTGAGCACTCAAAGTGATCACAAAAAGTCTAAATCCTAAGCTAATACAAAAAAAGAAAACTGAGTCTGAAATACACAAAGTAAAGCATGCTAATAGATGCATGACAAACTAGAGGAGCCTAATAGCCCCAAAGACTAGAGTCCTCAATCTAGAGTTTGGCACTCAATCTTCAACATCCTTGATGACCTCATCAGTAGCCTCCTGGATTAAAAAACGCCCAAATTGTATTAATAAAACAGGTGGGAAGGAAAGAAACGCGTTTCATTCGAAAGAAACGTTTTTGAGACGTTTCTTTTCATAAAAAATGAATGAAACGCATTTCTTTGCAACTATGCTCACAAGGCCCCCTCTACTAAACTTGATGATGGGATTCCAATCGGCGTTCTTGGATGACTCTCATCATCTCATTATCTATTCCTGGAGTTCCCCTGTCATCCTTCCCTCTCTAGCAACCTTTTCACCAAAAACCCACTCGGTCTCCAAATCCACTGGCTCTGATGAAGATCTATGCATTTGTTCCATCCTGTCCTCTTTCCATTCCTACCATAGTTGTTTCTCGTACCAGTACGAACCCATTCATACCATACGGTTTGTATGGTACGGTACCGTACGATATCGTACGAACCCATTCATACCATAGTTGTTTCTCATACCAGTACGAACCCATTCATACCATACGGTTTGTATGGTACGGTACCGTACGATATCGTACGGTACGGTCCCCCCCCACCTTGAGAAAAGAATTCCAAATGCTAAAAAAAATATAGAAATCCTGCTTAACGAAGATCCCAAATGCCCACAATACTTTGCAACTTTCGTGTCCACTCAATATTCCATATAGGGTTGCTGAGAGACCTAAAAAATCTGGCAAGGTAGACTGGTAGTGTACACTTGATTGGTAGGATAAGAGAATCTTGCTACATCACTTAGAGATCCCTGGTATAGGTAGGCTAGACAATCAGATCCTCAAGTTATGTACGAGGGAGAAGATTTGGACATGGCCGTTTTGATCTAGAGAGGAGTCCCTAAACCTATCACCCTAGATGCACTGCTCGTATTTGTGCAAGGACGGTCCCTTAGTCATAAACGCTACACTAGGAGACCTTTGGTATTGCATTACCCATGCAGGTTCTTTTTTGGAGACAATTGGGAGATCCAACTGGGGGAGACACATCTCCATGTTCTGGTTCCTCAAGCACTGTAGACTTCTCCCCCCCCCAACCTTCCCTCACATTCAAGCTTGACGCTCCATAGTTTGTAAGTGTTTTTAAAAAAAACCGTATTTTCTCATACGGTATCCGAAAATTTCATATCGTACCAAAAATTCCCGTACAGTATCGTATCTTACGATATCGTATTTTCGTACCGTGACAACTATGATTCCTACCCTATCCCTAATCACTGTCTTTGGTCTTCTTTCCTGAGTATTGGGTCTGGCACTCTCACTCCAGCCCTTGGAGGATCATCCTCCCCTGGAACTGTTGCCTGCAAACCTTTCCTAGTGTGCCCCAAGTGGCACCCGACTCACAAGACTACCATTCCCCTTGGGCCTTGTGGAACACCACCAACCAACCTCCAGGGAATTTCTTCCATGTCTTGTGTTCCTTTTCTTGGGCCTCATATATGTGCACTTTCTTGTACCTTGGACCTGCCCACCTTCATCTGGGACTGAATCAATGTTTAGCCTTGCTGAGCTTGATGCTAAAACAATGTTGCTTGGTCCCCACACCACCAAAAGATCAAGACACGGGCGATGGTTTCATCCATGAGCGCTGCAGTAAGAGTGGGTGGGACACGGGCAGCAACAATATCTCAAAATCAACCTGAAGCTCTAATATCAATGTCACATGCACAAGCTCTGGTCCCTAAATACCATCTTGGAACATGTTGATGCAAAACACAAGCAGAAGATAGAGAAGAGAGAGAGAGAGAGAGAGAGAGAGAGAGAGAGAGCTGAGTTTTAGTACATTCATACAGTACAAAAAGGATGTACAAGTCTTGCAGCCCTTGGCTGCCTTCATGAAAAGGTGTAAAACCTAATCTATGCCTAAGTCTAAGCCCCCACCAAGAAGGATTGAATGATCTAAGCATTGAGCCAAAGTGCCCTTTTATAGGGCTAAAAACCCCCTAGTGGACTGGCCGACCTGCTATATCGGCCAGCTCTCAGCCGACAGGATCAACTCCTTCACACCTGGCCAACAACCTCCTGTCCTTTTCCACAAGGTTCTCCTGCCCAACTAGTTCTGGTTCTATCTACTTCTTTATCATGTTGCCTCTTCTCAGGATTAGCCCTAGGATTAGCCAATGCATGTCTTGCACATGACAATACGCTTGGGCAGACGCTATATTGTGAACAAACAATAACTTTAGTTTGTTCACGATGTAGCTGATAGATGAAATAGACAAGTTTCGGGCCGGTCTGACCAATATTATTAGTGGGCATCAGGAATCAAACCCGCATCAGTAGCTTGGAAGGCTAAAAGGTTATAGTCAATGCCAATGGATGGTTATGACATCTTTAATCTAGAACCAAACGTGAATGTCTCTATTCAATCGGCTCCTTTATGGAAGGAGGGGGTCTAAGGGATGTATATCCCCAGCAGCTAAAAGAGGTCGCGCCGCTCAATCTCAATTATATGAGAAGGAATACAAGGTAACAAAAGCTTCTTACGAAGGTTAATCTTTCCCACACACTTACTCTTTTCTCTAATTTCTTCTGGAAAGAATGTTACCGTGAGAAAAAAGCATCCATAACATCTATGTCAGTCTCGTCTATATCTTGCATAACAAGAACATACTTCCTAGATGATCCCGTTGGGAAGAAAACGATTTTTACCAATTTCACAATGAATTAATCGATTAAGCATGGTAAATGTCTTTTTCATTCCAGTTACTTCGTTCTTTATTTCTACTAGCAAGAATCTTTAGGAAAATGTTTTTCACGGAGTCATAGAAGCAATTGTTTAGGTGAGGAAATGCTTGATAATCCTGATAAACTAGGATAAATCTTTCTAGAACTGTTGCTGTCGGATTATCCTCCAAGGTTCAATGATGATGAAACGAATATTTTAGGTGTCTACCCATAGAATTTTTTTTAATCCTTCTTCAATAATTGTTTCGGGGCTCCCATATACCAAAACAATTCTGCTTCATTACTAAGTTTTTTTTTTTTCAAGAAAGAGACTTCTATTAAGTATGAAAAAGGGCATACAGCAATCACGGCTATAAGCCGGAATAGAATAGAAGCACCCCAATATGTAAGGTGATTTCAACCATTGAGGAGCATCATGATGCCATGAGAGACCTGTGGGACTAGAGAAAAAGAAAATGCCATGGTCCCACTCCCGCATAAATATAACGCGCTTTGCCTGCGTGAAACGAGAGGACCCTTGAATACGAGCCCAAGTAGCCATGAGAGTATGGATGATATCACCCCATATAGTACTAATGCACTCAGACCCAAAGATTTAAACACCCTCAATAGCCTCCATGCATCTAGCTCTCCAGATCTGCCATGTTGTAATACTAGCAACAATCTCCCAACTGGTGTCAATCCTGTGTCTAGGGATTGTATAATCAGAGTGAGGGACATCTTGCAACAAACCAAGCTGGGCAATACCTCTACGAATGAAAATAGCAGAGTCTGTACCACTGCCCTCGTAAAAAAGCTACGGACCGGACTAACCAAGCAACTGCCCCCCAAGTCACATGCATGGCGCGACTGCTCAATTTGCCCATAAGTTGAGCTATAGAACCCCAAATCTGTTGTGCAGCAGTGCTGCATCCCCATAAACAATGTTGTACAGTCTCAGAATCTACCGCACATCTCGGGCAGGTAGGTGCTACACCGAAAACCGATCTCCACTGATTGGTGGGAAGACCACCATGTAAAAATAACCAAAAGAAATGAGAGATCTCACTCCTTCTGTATGAATACCAAAGCCTATGCCAATATCTGTGCTGTATCGCGGGAGAGATATCATAACTCTCCCAATGAGGCCTGAGAGTAGGGATCCTATGCATCTGTCGAGTGAGGAGAAGCCTAGCATTCCGGACCGTGAAACTGAAAAAAGGGAAGGCTTGTCAATGGATCGAAGGCCTCAATCCACTCCCTCTCTCTTGGATCCCACTAAAGATATCTGATAGGTTTGCCACCATATAGCCACAAACACCAAGAGCCATGAGTCACTATCTCAGGAGAAGGGTCAATGAACCAATGCTTCCCCGAACGACCAACAATCCTCACTGGACTAAGCCTAGTATCTGGGATGATCCCCTCCATGCTACATCTCCTCAATCTCCCCTGCAGGCATAATAGAATAAACGATACAATCTGTAGCCTCCTGGCTTGGGAGAGCAATGACCTGCAGAGGTATACCTATCCTCGAAAAAACCCCAAGCCAACTCGGATGATAGTCTCCATGAAAGGTCCAAGAGAATCACTCATGCGGAATAGCTGCATCAATCTGATCAATACGTATGCGAGAGCCCCTAAGATGCTGAATGGATGCAGCTCTCCGATCCTCCGGAAAACTCTTAAGGGTCTTCCAAGCAAGAACTGTGTATGCGCATCTCTCCCATCCTGACCACTACATGTAATGAGATGCACCAAGTGGCCGACCGGCCTTATCCCTAATAAACCTATTCCACATAATAGGTTGTCGGCGGTCAGCCTCATCCAAAGCCCTAGGAAGCCTTTGTCGCAAAAATGGTCTCATGCTTCTCCATGCTCTAACAATGGCTACAATAAGGGGAATATGATGCTCTAATATCAGCTGTCAACAAAAACCATGTGCTGGGCAACCAATCTCTCCCAACACGGGGTGTACATCCAGAAATCTAGACAAGAAAAAATCCTTCCAAGGCTCAGCGCCTAGTAGGAAACCTCTGACCACAAGTTTGCAGAGCAACGCCGCACTCTCGTCTGGGCTGAATAACTGTGAGCCAAGCTACCCTAGCACGACAACAAGAGGCAATAAACCAAGCCAAGGCAAGCAATAAGCCACCAAAGCTCTAGACGCTAAATGGAGCTCCAATGAAGAAGCTTCTTGCGGATACTCATAAGTACCGAAGCAAACTGCTGTGCAGGAGAAATATCAACCCCAACCTGGCATCCCAAATATCTAACACTGCATCCTCTACTGATCCAAGTAAAACCAAGCTCTGCACCCCAAGCAACTCTCGGTGAGTCACTAATCCAAAAACCAACAGATTTGTGCCAATTAATGAGTGTGTCCCTGCTGCCAAACAAAACTCTTCCACTACTACCTAGAAGGAACATAAGCATATGTGTGAGGCCTCTAAGAACATGGTTGTGTCATCAGCTAACTCAGAGTCAACCAACTCCTCTTGACTACAAAGAGGCAACCTCAATCCAGAAATACCAACAGTGGAGTGGAGGAAGATGCTCATGGCCTCTGCAACTATGATACTTTGCATAGCAAAGTATAGGAGTAGCGAGAATTACATTTTTCATACCAACAACTATTTTAGAGAAGTATATGTACTTTCATAGAAATAAAGCTTGTGGATTTGATTTAGTTGAAAATTACCCCCGGCCTCCCGGACGTCAACCACGATCCCCTCATCAAGCTCCAGATCCAGGACATGCTCCATCACCATTGAGCTACCTTTCCACGTTACGTAGCAAAGGAGACCTCTCAGTCATGGGCATCTCAGCCTTCTCCTTCATGAGGCTTGTTTTCGTCACCGGCAATGTCCACTTTGCAGAACCAGGTGGTGTTCTGCTCCCAGATCTTAGGAGATCACCAAATCTTGGATATAATACAAAGGTCCAGGTCTAAAGCTGACAGATGAAGCTTGACTAGTCCTACGTTTATGATGAGGAGCCTGGAGGAAAACATAGATCCCTCTTAGAGGGGAGTTTCTTCATCTTCTTCTCCAGTGATCCGCAAGTAAGGAAAAACTTTAAACGTTAATATGCCTCTCCAACAGTCCACTAGACTAACTTCATAAATCGCCTCCTCGCCTCATGCAGAGGAGCTTCACCTCCAAACGGACTACCCATCCAGACCTACGGGGAATGTCCCCAAAGCAAACAGTGACTCCACCAGAGTCTGCAACCTCTTCACCTAGCCATGTAGTGCCTTGGAATGTGCAAGGGCTCGGAGAGGCGTTCACCCACAGTCAAAAAGTGGTGGTCCGAGAGGATCTGGGGAGAGCTATAGGTGACGAGATCAGCATGCTGATGATCAAGGAGCATCATCCCACTGCAGTTCGTACTGGGAGATGCAGCAAGATGCTGCTGAGGCGCAGCAGTAGTTTCTGGTCCCCAGCTTTTGGGCCACTGGGTAACCGGGGATGTCCATCTACTTTGCCTGTTAATTAACTCCGATGTGTTGATCCCAGCTAAGGCACAGTGGCTTGTCTTACAGAATTGAGCTCAACGATGGTTTCATCAACCTCTATATACCCTAGAGATTGGATCACCTTCTAAACAAAGGTTCGGCAAGGACTCCCTCAAGCACACCCTTAGTGCATGGGGGAGTTCTTAACATCATAGTCACTAGCACTGTGACCCCAGCTGTTTGGGCATAAGATTGGAGCCTCAGGAGCTGTTGTGTATGGTAGGATGCTTGGCACTTGTGACTTACTAGAGTTTCATTCTCCCGCTCAAAACGACATGAGTCCTCCCCTGACCTTGCCAAGCTAGACGGCTGGACAAGTAGGCCATTGACTGTGGAGGATTGCTTGGCATCTCATTGGCACCACCTTCTCAGACCATGCACTCATCCCCCTTACCTTGAATGACCTTTGGCAGTGTGGTCGACAGTAGTTCCACAGGATCCACAACACCCTCCATGACCCAGATACCAACATGGGGAGAAAGGAGAAGTGGTAGTTGATCTCTTTTAAGCTGGGCATTGCTGCTCAAGGACTGGACCTTGCTGTCGCCAAAGCTAGCCACTTCCTTCTATAGGTTGAAGCTTGGAATGGCAGCAGAGCCTCTGCAGGCGCCTTACCTCCCTACAGCACCTGCACAAGCAAACTCCTAAGAGCCCCTAGGTAGGCTCTCAGAGCAACCACACTGCCCTCCATGCCATCAAGACTATGGGTGTACAGATCCCACACTAGAGGGCCTCCTTTAGGACCCAAGCTGAAGACTTGTTAGCCCGAGACTTATCAACAGGACCTTGTCACAGGCAGCACGGCATCCGCCATCTCAGAGATGGTGGACTACAGCAAGAGAAGGGACCGCTGGAATGTGCCCTGCTAGCTTGTGCAACTCCAACTCAGCCATATTCCGGAAAGGTGTTCTAGCCGATCCAGGATCCAAGGAGAATGAAGGACTTCTTGCTCAATTGGGCTGGATCAACTGCCATGAAAGTCCTCAGGATATGAACCACACATGATTGATTGCTAACTGACCCAATCTGTGCTTGGAACGAAGGAAGAGCAGCACACAATGTGCATGTGAAGGGTTGTGCAATGTGCATGAGAAATGCAGGCAGCGAAAGAGGGGCAGATGGGCGGCACGGAAAGTAAACAGAAGGCCTAGCCCATAGGGCACATCTACAACCTCAAAATATACATGTGAATTTCATCCATCTTATGTTGTGGATCTTAAAAACCCTGCTGTTGACACATGAATCGAGATGCATAATATCTCCTAGACCTATTTTTTGTAAAAAGGGTTCAAACTCAATACAATACATGGCAATCCAAAAGCTGACCTGAGGATGGGCTTGAATTGTTCTGCAGTTTGTTAT
>NC_141066.1:24299099-24514099 GCF_041138505.1 Cibotium barometz
ACAAATGGACTACCATTATTTTCAAAATATAACACTTCATACTATGTGAAACTTTTAAGTCTATATAGTATCTACTATTTTAATTGTTTTTTGTGCTTTACAACTAGAAAATAGTTTGTTTTTGTGACCAAACATAAAAAGCTTCTTCAAGTGCCATAACTAATTATAGTTTGAACCTCATGATTGACTTGGCATAAAAATTCCTAAATTATAGTTTGAACCTCATGATTGACTTGGCATAAAAATTCCTAACTTCTCAACGGTGTATTAACACGTATGTAGTAGGGGGGGTAGACTCATTCCTTACACACCAAGATATTAAAGTAAGGTATACATATGGTAAACCATTGAACATGATTGCAAACAAAATTACAAGTCACCAACATTTGGTGAATGATAAATAAAAATGAACTAACACAATTATATTGGGAGCAAGGTTTGGGATGGAAAAAACAAGCATCTCTTTTTTGAAGAATGGGTGTGATGAGGTTATTACTCCATGTCAATTGCTCAAAGCCCCCTTTTGCAAAGGATGTGTAGTGAAGGATTTATTGTTTGAGGGATGGGTTCAAAAAGTTAGTCTGGATCGTTGGCTCTCAACAAAAAAAGCCCAAGTTCGAACCATGTCCCTGAATAGTAAATCCTTCAGTACTACCCACACTTCGAGCAAAAAGAAAATGATGTTGAAGCCTAATTTATAAGTTCGCAATGGTGTATTGCTTAGTGTTAAAATTGCCTTATATACAAATGACTAGTGTTCACACTTCGCCAGGCCATAAGCAAGTATATGATCATCCTTGTTCTTACGTTGGTCTTCAAGAGAGGAGGACACTTGTGCTTTGGCGGTCTTCCCAAAGCTTCATGGCCACACTCATCCTCTTTTCTATGTCCATAGTTAGAAGGTCCACTTCTATATCCTTGGCCTTAAGCTCATTTTGTGCTTTTGTGAGAATCTCTAAAGTTCCTTGTGTGGACCTTTTGTAAGCCGGCGTGGGCTTGGTGGCTACTAGCAATCACTTGCTTTTTGGGCCTCAAGGCATTGCTATACCCTTCTTTTCACACATTAGTTGACATGGTTCAGAAGTTGTGTGATATTGGTCTTAAGGTTCGGCATGATGCCCCCTACTTTGATATATACCTATAAGAAGTTATCTCTACTTGCCACTGTTGCGTGACAAGTGGACGAGTGGTGATCAATGCAAGGATACAACTCAATGATGCAAGCAGGAAAACAAGTGACATTCTTCTTTAGGGCTCTTGTAGAGAGTTCCAAGTTGTAGATGAGTGTGGGAGTGGGCTGAAGAATAATCCCACATGGGAAGTTTTGGGAGTTTTAGAGTTTTTGTATAAAAAGTGGCTCATTTGAGAGCTTATGTACACTTTGGGCTAAGTTCATGCTAGAGCTCCTTTGAGAGAGCTACTCTCCCTCTTCTCCATAGAGGTGAAGACTCTTCTCTCACCCCATCTACATCTTGTATGAGATAAATCTCTTCATTGAATCAATAGCAATGTCATGAGTCTTTTCTCATCCTCTTCTCTAATCATTTTACTCTTATGCATGCTTTTAGTATTTCATTTTTTAGTATGTGGATTGATTTGAAGCTTTCATGGAAGCTTGATGCTTGAGAATGTGCATGCTTGTAGGAAGATAGGAGTGGAGTGAGGTCTTTCTCTTTGCTTGTGTGCATAGTGAATGTGTCCCTCTTGCTTGTATTTGTGAATGAATGGGTGTGTAGGAATGAGGGCAAGTTGAGCTTGTGTGTGTGCTTAGTCTAGTGTCATGTGATGGTAGCCATAAGCATTCTCTCCATCAAATGGATAAGCTTTTGTGCACCGGTACGGGTTGAATCCCTAGCTCCAAAAGGGATGCAAGTCCCATTGGATTGAGACGTGGATCATACCACTCTTGCTACAAGTGAGAGAGTTTTCTGTCTCTCCATTGGCGCCGCTGCCGGGGAGAAGACTCAAATCCGGTTGAGAGTGTGTGGAAACCACCACTATTTCCTCTTTTGGTTGCAAAACCATTGAGTGATTAGGTTAAGTTCGGGTGTGCGATCCCGGTGTGAGTGGATAAGATTAGGATAAGAAAAACCCATTGAGCGGTTGAGGTTTCTCCTACATTGTTTTTTATGTTTTATTGCTTGTATGCTTTTTCAAGTACCGTTCATTATGCTTACCTTCATTGTTTTTTTGTCATTTCATGCTTTCATGCTTTTTTTATTGCTTGTATGCTTTTTCAAGTACCGTTCATTATGCTTACCTTCATTGTTTTTTTGTCATTTCATGCTTTCATGCTTTTCGCTAACATGTAATTAGTAAAAAATAATAAAAGAGGTGCTGAAGGCCGGCAACAAGAAACTGGGCGGCTGCAGGGCCGTTGGAGGGCGGAAAGAGAAGTGGCCGCCTGGCTGTGAACGTGGCCGAAAATAAAAGCAAAAGTGGCCGCTGACTGTGAAAAAAACAAAGAGGCAGCAGGCGTGGAGACTGTGAAGAGTGGCCGCGTGGAGAGTGGCCGGTGGCGTGGAGGAGACTGACCGTGTGGAAGCGTGGAGGCAGCTGGCCGGCGAGAGGCAGCAGAGGCCGGCGAATAAGAAAAAGGGCCGACAGCTGCTAAGCCGGCGAGAGGTTGCAGTTGTGGAGGCGACCGGCAGCTGAGGCCGGCGAAGAAGAAAGAGGAGGACCACAGCTGAAAGTGAAGGGCAGGCGAGGTGGCGCAAGCACTTGCAGCTTAGGCGAAGGAAGGAGAAGGCGCAGAAAAGGCGGCTACGGAAGGCAGAGTGGAGAAGAAGCTATGTGGAAAGCGTGCAAAGAGGACAGGCTGCAGCAGTGGAAGGCGACCGTGTGGAAAGAGAGCGAAGGAGAAGGCTGTGACAAAGTGGCCGCGAGAAGATGTGAAGGCGGCTGCAGTTGGCAAAGGCTGGAGCGAAAGTGAAGGCTGCAGGATAGAGGCAGCTGCAAGGGAAGCATTGAAGGCGCACCCTCAGCAGGCGCGGAGAAGAAGGAGCTGGCGAAGAAGCATTGAAGGCGAGAAGGCGCACCCGCAGCGAGAAATCCGGAGCCGACGCCCGGACGCGATAAGGCTTAAAAGGTTAGTATTTTTTTAATTTTTAATTTTTAATTTTTTTAAATTTTCATGTTTTTGTATTTTTTAAAAAAAATAAAAAATATAAAAGAAAATAAAAATAAAACAATAAAAATAATTTTTTTTGAAAAAAGAAGAAGAAGACGAAGAAAAGAACAGAAGAAAGAAAAAAAATAAAAAAAATAAAAAATAAAAAAATATATAAATTATGTGTTTTTTTAGGAGTCCATATTCCTTGCATATTCTGTAATTTTTTATTTTTTTCAAATTTTTGTTTTTTTTTTGCATAATTAGTGTAATTTGCATTTTTTAAAATTTTTGTAAATTTTTTTGCATAATTAGTGTAACTTGCATTTTTTTAATTTTTATAATTTTGTGCATAATTAGTATTTTTTAGCGTAATTCATAATTTTTGGGTAATTAAAAAAAGAATAAAAAATAAAAAATAAAAAAATAGGATAGGTATTTACACACATATTCAGGTTAGTTGCATTTAGTGGTTAGGTAGGGTTTATATATATATATAAAACGAAAAATAACCAAAAAAAATTGACCTTATGCACTTGCGGTCGGGACGTCACATAGACACTGCCATAGGGCCTAGGGCACCTTCTAGAGTACCTACGCAGGAAAGTGGGACCCAATCGGTAGGAAATTTGGCAGATAGTGCTGAAACCTTTTCCGAATCCCAATCTGATACCCTTTCCAGAACAACTAGCTCATTGTCCATGGACAATCTAGGGCCGTCAAATAGTCATCCCTTAGCCCCAAATAGGACACCCACAAGATCTTTTAATCCATTTGAAGCCGACACCATGGGGTTAACACTCAATGTGAGACTTCAATATGTCTACACGAACGCTCAAGGAGCTGAGATCTTTAGGGATCCACAACAACGGTATCTTGTTAAGATCGCAAACTTTTTCTCAGAAGTTGATAGAGCACCTCTAGTCAATGACCAGGATAACATGTACATGGGTGGAGATGGTGTTCGCTACGAAGTCACCTATCATCCAGAGAATGTAGACAAATTAGGGGAGCTCTCTAAAAGCGAGTTCTTAGACTTATCAAAGCTTTCCAGAGCAAGGGAGTCTAGAGATGATTGGCTCATTGAGCCGGACATGCTTGGACCATCCAATGCTGCCCAGTCCTCAAAGCCATCCATAGATGATTTACTTCTTGTAGATCTAAATTTGGATAGGGATAGGAAAGACAAGAGCAAAATGGATCAGGGGGCTGAGAACCAATGGGAGTTTGTATGACAAATTCCAGTGACAAAGGTCTTACAGGATGACCCACTTCAAGAGATCTAGAAGGACTCTTTAGAGGGATATTATGCCACAACTAGATTGCCAGAGCTAGATCTTCCTCTAGCACTTGTGGTGGTAGTCGAGAAGCTTGTAGGACACATGAACCGAATCGTTGATAAATGGGCCAATGAATACCGAACCTTAGATTGGAAGGAGATTCGGGAGCTCACGTGGAAAGGACAACCATTATTCATGGAAGTGTTCTCAACACATACAGCTAAACCAGGAGAGACAGCCTTTCATGGAGAAACTGCTGCTCCTCCCCTACGAGAGTTCATTAGAGAGGGACCCTCAACATCAAAGTGGACCACTGCAAGTAGCCCAACTCTAGCACCAAGATATTATCCTACACCAAAAGTGCGACCACAGATCACACCACAACAACGTTACTCTCACTATGACAATCAGAGGATAGGGGAGCCAACTCGGCCTCCCATAAATGCACCTCCTGAAATGCGGGTAACAAGATCTTTGGAGGGGGTTGGTGAGGTAGGTAATAGGGAACCCACACCAATTTGGGATGCATGTGGACCATCCTACCAAAGAGAGGAACAATTCCCACTGAGAGTGAGAGGCCGTAGGCCCTATGATGAGTATTCAAGACAAGTAAGGCCATCAACTCTTCAGAAACTGGTAAAGAAGTACGAAGGGTCAGGAGATCCATATGACCATGTAGCAGCATTTAGGCAAGCAGTTCAAGCTGAGCAAGTGACTGACAAGCATACTCAAATTGAAGGATTTGGGCTCACTCTTGAGGGAAAGGCCCTTGCTTGGTTTCAGGCACTAGAGGCTTCAGACAAATCTTCTTTACGAGTTCTGGAAGAGAGATTCATTGCTGCTTTTTCCTTGATGGGGATTCAACATGACACAGTAGCAAACATCTACTCTTTCAAGCAAGGCGAGACTGAGAGGGTTAGAGACTGTGTAAATAGAATGAAGCAGTACATTAATCGTTGCCCAAAAGATGAGAAGCCAACCCAGAGTCGATTAATTTCTCTCTTCTTAAAAGGACTCTTAAAAGGACTCAAAAATTCAACACTACACACACATCTCTATGCAAAGAAGCATACAAATTTCAATGAGTGTTGCCATGATGCTATGGATTTCACCGATAACTTCAAATTCCAAGATGGTACTGGCCCTAAGGTGAAACCTAGAGATCAGTGGGGTGATGACCAAAGTTCAGGGTCTAGTGCGCTAGTAAATCCAGACCAGATAGCTAACCTAGTACTAAGGAGATTGGGACAAACCTATCACCCATCCATGCAGCCACAACAACAGCAGCAGCAGTGAATGAGGAGTGTACTACCTACAGGTCCTCATCTTTGTGGAGCATGTGGCGGTAACCATAAAACTGAAGAATGTAATACCTTTTCTCCTCTAGTCACAAACCAACCCACAAAGAAGTGGTGCCAGGCCTGTGCTTGGAACTTTACCCACACCACACAGGAATGTACTCGCATTGCAAGAATGAGACAGGAGCGTGAGCAGCAAAGGGGTGGAGTGACTCCACAAATGCATCAACAGTTTACTAATTTTGAACGTAAGCCACCGATGGCACAAGAGCAAGCACGACCTGTTCTTGGTGCTCAACCTCCTGCTCCTGGGACTGCTCCTGTGAGGGTTGTTGACTACGACATTTCAAATATGTGTAGAGACTTGGTAAACCCAGGCTATGTGGAGGAGGAATATGCATCATATTCATCCATGGAAAATCTCTTTGAAAGTCTCGCATATCCAAGCCAAGCATTGGGGGAACAAAATTCTTTGTTTGATGTTGCTAGGCGGCTACCAACCTAGGACTCCAGGCCCCTCAGGTCAATGGCAGCAAAGGAAAGTAGAAGCCAAACTAATGGGCCCCTGTTATGAGTGCGGAGAACCCCATTGGGCTCGTGATTGTCCACATCACTCAAGGCAAGCAGCTCGATCCAATACAACAGTACCACAGTTTCCACTAATTGAAAGATATTGTCTAGGGTGTTGTGTAGAACACTTCCCAAAGGATTGTTTGCTGAAACCACATGAGGAAGGCACCTCTCAACCAAAGGTCTCACTCAACTTTGTAGGGGCAGTTCCATCACCACCTTCATCAGAGAATGAGGATGTCGTGCCACTTAGAGTCATGACTAGATCACAGACATGAAATGCCGAAATGCAGACTGATGAGACACCTTGAACTAGGGATGCAAAGGCAAATCTAGTGGACAAGACCCTACATTCCAATATAAAAAGGACCACTAGGAGGAAAAAGAACCACAACAAGCAAACTAAGAGTGCATCCACTAGTTCTCAAGAAGCCTCTAAACAAAACATGAGGGATCAAGCTTTTACATCCCAAGAAGTGCATGAGGAGCATCAACCTCAACCTGGGCCTAGTGCTAAACAAGATGAGGCTAGTACGACCGAGGATAGTTCTGGGGGTTCTGTTTTTTTGGATAAGGTGAACGAGACTCTAGATGCCATCATTGATGCTCATAGAAGTCGCATTGCAGCTTTATCTGAGCTACCCAAGAAGCTTCAAGAATACCCAAACCCTCGTGAGGAGAAGATCAATCTAGCTGTACATCAGCAACTCATTAGGGAAGCTCAATCAATACTTGAGGGACCACCTCCACCCAGCCCTCGAGGCCCAACCTCTCTTAAGCCAACATTAGAAACCATACCAGAAGTGTCATCAAGTCGGGAAATGAAAAGTGAGCTCATCTCACAATCTCATAGCGAGAAGTCTACACCAGTTTGCCACCCCATTAAAAGAAGGTATTCTGCCACCACCTAGCCTTGCCTTCCCATGCAATGATGAAGTTATTGATGCTAACGAGGACATGGCAAATGAGATGTGGGCAGCAGTTCATGAGAAAGTTAATGAGAATATGTCCTCTATTATTTCACCTCCATTCTCTGAGGTGGATTTTACCAGGGGCACAGAAAACAACTTTAGATGCCCAAGCATCCAGGAGGAAGTTCAAACAATTGTTTCTCCTAGAAGTAAGCATACAATGAAAACCTTACCATCATATTTGGGAGAATATGAGAACTGTTCTCAAACCTTGAGGATACCCTCCATGCATAAAAGGTTGATAAAGGAGATGGATATGGGTATCGTGCAAGCTATTTTGTCAGCACCAGTGGCTTGTACCTTACCTTTGCTTGATTTGATAAAGCTTCGACCTGAGTTGTGGAATGATATTGCCACATGTTTGTCAGAGCAGGTATTGCTACAAAAGGGTCACCATCAGTGTACTATACACCCTGAGACAAAGCATGTAATGCCAGTTCCTATCAACAAAGTAGGAAAATTTTGTGAGGACGATCAGGGAAATGCTACCCTCCCATTAGAAGTGCGAAAAGTAGCTTCAACTGCAATACTTGATAGTGGTGCAGGAGTGGGCATTGTGACAAGGTCCATTTGGGAAAAGTGGGGCAAACCAGCTATTAGGAGTACCAGGATGCGCTTGCAGCTAGCAGATGGAAGCTTAGAACATCCCCTTGGGCTACTTGAGAACATATTGGTCACCACATGTGGGATTGAATATGAGCACACCTTTGCAGTAGTGGATTTTGGAAAACATCCAAACTATGAAGTGATATTGGGTAGACCATTCATGCGACAATTTTAAATGATTCAAGATTGGGGATACAATTATTTGTACCTCCGACATGATTCTGTCATCACAAGGGTCAACCTAAAGAATCACTCATATCGTGATGTAACAAGGTCTCCAATAGATGAGTTTGATTCTGCTTCATCTGAGGGCTCAAGAGTTACATTGTCAGATGGGCGAGAAGATCTGTGGATGTGTGGAGCCTCATGTAGGGATTTCAACACCGAGAGACTTAAGGGTAATCGAAGTGTATCAGATGAGGCATACATTCCACAACCCTTCCCTGAGCACTTAATTGATCCACTAGAATGGAGTCATGTCCTTACAACATTATCGACATGTGCTTTACCTAAGCCAATTCAATTTTGTGACTCAGATGGATATGACATTATTCCTATACGAATGGTACCTTCTAGATGTTTTGTACTATGGGGATGCATCCACAACAGCACTGCATGTAGAGGAAGTCTCAGTGGAGGATTTAACACTCGAATCTGCTAATGATGCTGATAAGGAATATGGATGGGACTCTAATTTTGATAATGATGTGATAATCCCTGAGGAAGAGTTAGGAAAGGCACGCCTACTCTTGAGAGGAAGGGAGGTTCAAGTAGAGATCCCTCGAAGCCGACCTAAACGTAAATGATGTAAGAGCCATAAGAGAATCCGTAAACAAGATGAGAGGGAACGACGTGAGAGAATACAAAAAGAAAAGGAGGAGTTTAAGAATGAACACTCTCGACCACCACCTCACTTCTCAGGAAAGAATGGATATCTATACTATGTCCAAGCACAAGATAGTATCAAAGACCAAGTAAAACGATCAGATGGATTCCAACCAGGAGAAAAGCTAAAAATTGTTAGCAAAAATCGCAAAAAAAACGAAGAAACAAAAACCAAAACCAAAACTCAAGTCTAAAACCGATTCAAAAGAGAATGTCGGAAGTGCAAAGACAACGGTTGAACAAAAAAATTTGATGCAAGATTGCAAATGAGAGCTCAAAACCGCATGGTCTTCAATGAGTGACGACTCAAGTGGACAAGAACAAGGTCTCAATGTTCCCCCTAACTTCACACAGTATACTCTTCAAGATCGGAAGATTGTTCTTCAACAGCCCATGCGACAAAAGCCAAGCGTGCCAGGGGTTTCATATGATGGTCCAGAAGATGCAAAAAAGATTGATATCGCTAAGCCAGGAGAAGAGCCTCGCTATGTGTGGATTGCCACAGACTTGTCCTTAGATGAGGAGAAGTTATTAATTCAAACAATAAAGGAGTATCGCGATGTTTTTGCTTGGAGTTATAAAGACCTCAAAGGAGTTGATCCAAGCATATGTCAGCATACAATTCCATTGCGAGAGGATGCAAAGCCTTCCAAGCAACGTCCTTATACTTACAATGAGAATTTTGCACGAAAGATAAAGGAAGAAATAGACAAGCTCTTAGAGGCAGAATTTATCTATGAGATTGAACACACTGAATGGGTCTCCCCTATTGTAGTGGTGCCGAAGAAAAATGGAAAAATTCGAGTATGTGTAAACCTCAAGAAGGTAAATGCAGCTACTGTACGTGATCATTACCCACTTCCAATCACGGATCATGTTTTGGAACGAGTTGCAGGGAAAAAGCATATAGTTTTTTGGATGGATTCTCCGGGTACAATCAAGTGTCAATTGATCCAAAGGATCAACACAAGACAACCTTTGCTACTGAAGATGGAATCTTTGCCTATCGTGTTATGCCATTTGGTCTAACAAATGCACCAGCAACCTTTCAGCGGTTAATGAGTCATGTATTCAAGGAGTACCTTAGGCAATTTCTTGAGATCTTCATGGATGATTTATGTGTTCACTCACAAGAGCATGATGATCATATAGAACACCTCAGACTTGTGTTTCAAAAGTGTCAGGTTTATCGTATATACTTGAATCCTGACAAGTGCAAATTCATGGTAAGACAAGGAAAAATCTTGGGCCATATTGTTTCTCGCAATGGGATTTCAACAGATATGGATAAAATTGATGTCATTGTCTCATTACCTCGGCTTATCAACCCTAAAGGGGTACAAACATTCATGGGACATTGTGGCTATTATCGTCGATTCATCTACATGTACGCTGTCCTAGCCAGACCATTATATGCTCTTCTTGTAAAGTTTAATTGGACTGATGAGTGTGAGGAATCCTTTGAAAAGTTGAAGCAAGCATTAGTGACTGCATCCATCTTACGGGCACCAGATTGGAACCAAATCTTTCATGTCCATATTGATGCTTCAAACTTTGCAATTGGATGTATTTTGGCTCAATTGGGAGAACATAATAAGGATTTCCCAATCTCATATGCTAGTCGACAGTTGAACAATGCTGAGAAGAATTATACCACGACAGAAAGAGAAGGTTTGTCCATGATATATGTAGTGAAAAAGTTTTGCCATTACCTTTTGGCAAACAAATTCATATTTTTTGTGGACCATCAAGCATTGCTATATTTGGTGAATAAGACTTGTGCAACTGGAAGGATTGTGAGGTGGTTTATCATCCTTCTTGAGTTTGATTTTGAAGTGGCAGTCCGAAAAGGAACAACTCATCTTAGGGCATATCATTTGTCTCGAATCACCTCTGGCGAAGCTCCTGTGGTGGGTGTGGATGATGATATGTTAGATTCAACACTTTTCCTTGTAGAGACGGCTCCTAAATGGTTTGAACCCATCTTAGAAATTTTGACAAGTGGGCAGATACAACTAGCAGGTCCTAATGTGGACCTATGGCGACCATTCAAGTTAATCTCAAGGAGATTATATTGTTAGGGTAATGATGGAGTGTTGCGACTTATACCTAACCCTGACGATATAATCTCAAGGAGATTATATCGTCAGGGTAATGATGGAGTGTTGCGACTTATACCTAACCCTGATCAATATGAGGAGATCTTGGGATGGGCACATGCAGGTATCGGTGGAATCCATGCATCAGCTATTACTTGTGTGCGACATATATCTCAGGATGGGCAATGGTGGCCTACCATGCATGCGGATGCTGAAAAATTTGTTCGTAACTGTGCTTCATGTCAAATTCAACAGCCAATTCATAATGTCACATTATTCCAAATTTCAACTACACCCAGTTGGAGTAAGTATATTGTGGACTATCTTCGGCATGGTCATACTGATCAAAAAATTCCTAAATATCGAAAGCATGCTATTGAAGTTGAAGCGGCAAACTATATGCTGATAGAGGGCCAACTCTACAAGAGGGGCAAGGATGGCAACTTCCGCATGTGTGTATGTGAAGCTGACTACTTGAAAATCTGGACTCATGCACATGCAGGTGTTGGGGGTGGACACTTTTCGGGCAATACCACAGCTAAGTTGATTGGGTGGTCTGGGCTTTGGTGGCCAACCTTACAAATGGATGCCAAAGAATATGTAAAACGTTGACGATTGTCAAAGGACCAAACCTCCCATCACAAGGGACAATATATAAAACGTTGTGACGATTGTCAAAGGACCAAACCTCCCATCACAAGGGACAATATGCCATTGCGGCCTATGTTAAGCACACGTGCTTTTGCAAAATGGTGTATTGATTTTGTCGGTCCCATTAAACCTCCAGCTCGTCACACGCATGCTGAATATATTATAGTCGCAACTGACTATTTGACCAAATGGGTAGAGGCAAAGGCTACAGTTAAAAATGATGCCAGAACCACAGCCAAGTTCTTGTATGAGTACGTATTTACACGCTATGGCTTACCTATTGAGATCGTTAGTGATCAAGGTGTGCACTTTGTGAATGAGGTCATAGAGTTTTTGCTTCAAGAATTTATAGTAATTCACAAGCGTTCTGTACCCTATCATCCCCAGACCAATGGACAAGCTGAGAGTACTAACAAGATTCTCTGTACAGCACTCACAAAGATTGTTGAGGGACATAGGACTGATTGGGAGCAAAAGTTGCACTCAGTTCTTTGGGCATATAGGATAGCCTATAAAACATCTATGGGCACAACCCCATTTGAGCTTGCTTTTGGGCTAGATGCAATTCTTCCCATTAAATTTCTTGTACCTACTCTACAAGTAGCTAAACAATTGGACTGGACTGGTCATGAGCTTTCACAACGCATTGATGAATTGGAAAAGCTTGATGAGACCCGCTTATTGGCGGTAATGGGGATGTATGCCGAGAAGAGGAGACAAAAGCAATGGTATGATCGAAATGTAACAATTGGCCGATTCAAAAAAGGGGACCTTGTGCTCTTGTACACACTTACGAAGCATAAGAGAAAGCTCAAGAAACGTGGCCTAGGACCGTTTGTGTGATTAATGAGCTTACTCCAAGTGGTGCAGTGCGGTTAGAGACACTAGAAGGTGAGCAAATGCCTAACTTTATTAATGGAAGTCGTCTCAAGAAATACAATGAACCATTAACTGAAGCCATGCTTCAACAAATGCATGCTGCATACACATGGAAAGAAGCACATGACCTACTTAAACGTCAGGCTCAAGAAGAGGCTAAAGCTAGAGTTGCAAAAGCCAAGGAGCGTCGCAAGGCTTCTATGTTGGCCTTACAGTTGGCTACTGATGAACCATATGTCGATCCTTTCAATATTCAAGTGTGTCTTCATCTTCATGAGACTACCTACTTTGTCTCTACCTTAATTGACTCTGGTGCAGATTATAATGTTCTCTCGTTTGACACATGGATAGCCTTGGGACAACCAACACTTGTGCACATTCCTATTGACTTACGAAGCTTCTTAGGTGAAGATAACCCTATAGAGGCCCAAGAGAGTTGCAAATGGGAGTTTTGCGACATGGAGAGCTTGCTCATCATCAAAGAAGCTGAAAATGGAGATTTCAGCAAGTATGAAGACTATGGAGTCTTTGG
Organism: Cibotium barometz; assembly: GCF_041138505.1. Lineage (NCBI taxonomy): Eukaryota > Viridiplantae > Streptophyta > Polypodiopsida > Cyatheales > Cibotiaceae > Cibotium > Cibotium barometz. The sequence continues at coordinate 24,311,980 of NC_141066.1, forward strand.
TGTCGTCAAGGAGAAGCTGCCAAGAGAAGATATGCTACTGATTATGCCTCAAGAAGGTTGGTTTTGTGAAGTTTTGCCTCAAAGTTTTGGTTTTGAGCATGGAAAAATGCTCAATGTTGAAGGGTTGCTGGTGGCTGTTGGGATTTGTGAATCCTATGGTTCTTTGCACTTGGGCAAAGAGCATGTGTGGAGGTGCATGCTTGTCAAGATGATGGCAAGTGAGATGGTGGACTCAATGGAGTTTACATGTGTGTGCATCAAGAAGAGGATGCACTTGTGGATGTTTGCTCAATGAAGGAGAGCAAAGAAGGGGATGGAAACCTTGGCAGTTTCCACATGTTTTGCACCTATGGTTTCATTTGAGAGACCATGTGAAGAAGCACCCTTGAAGTTTGTATGCAAGGAAAAGCATAGAGAGTTGCAAGTTCATTTGGGAGCTTGCAAGGCCATGTTAATGTTAATGGCCTATCATAGGAGCTTGTTGCAAGGCCTATGACAGGCCATGTTAATGGCCTGTCATAGGAGCTACTACAGATTTGAAGCTCAATGGGGAGCTCAATGACCATGTTGATGGTTATCATGGAAATCTTACAACAAGGTTTTCAGCCTGACAAAGAGCCAATGTAGCCAAGTAAAGCTTTCTGTGTGAAGCTTGGCAAAGTGTCAAGAAATGAAGATTTTGGTCATGCTAATGGTGAATGACTGTATATTGAGAGTGGCCATTAAAAAAACAAATGAAGCAAGCGTAATAGAGTGCATGAAGAGGCGGCTAGAGCTATCAACATGGAAGTTAGAGATAGAAGGAGTAGTTTTTTGGAGTGAGAGATGCAAAACAAAGCATGAAATGGCAAGAGCTAGCAGGTCAGCCTATGACCAACATAAAGCTACTAGAGAAGCGCAGGCTCATTTAGCAAGATCCCTAGTTTGAGAGAGAAGACAATGGCTTCCCTCACAGCAGCTTCCCTCGTCGTTGTGCCTTGCTCCTTCTGCAGCCTGCGAGCCGTAGCAGAGACCAGCACCAAGCTTGGGATGCCTCTTGCCACTCTCGTGCGCCCATTTCTCTCTATCTCGGCCTCCATGACCGACGTGATGTCGAAGGTGTCCTCCGCGGCCCGTTAACCCTGCACAAGGAGCGCATCATCATCAGCGTCCATAAGTGGCCAGTGGTTCAAGATTCCCGCCCTACTACCTATTCTAGAATTGACAAGATTGTTAAAAAAAAAAATTCATCAAAAGGGTTGGTGTTTCCAGCAGCAGCCACCATAGGTGGTAGCGCATACAGAGAAGCCTTGTATGTGAGCAAAAAATAAGCCGTGGAAAGGTGATGAGGAGCTGTGGCCTATGAAAAAATGAGGGAAACAAGGCTACACCTCACAGAGTAGAGAATAGTAGCTGGAAAGACCATAGCAGTAGTAAGAGGAGACAGCTTTAGTACTACAAGAGTGCATCATGTTTGCCAAAAGAGAGCTCAAGAGGAGAGTGACCTGCAGAGGGGAGAAGGTAGTCGAGAAGAGAGAAGAACAAAAAAAAAGATAAGAGATTGCATGGAGTAAAAAATGCTGCCAGCCCACGAGATCAATTCTTAATGATAAGGTTTTGAGATAACCTTAGGGTTTCAAGACCATTCACACCACTTATTTGTTAAGCCCCTCTTCACATGGTTTAAAGCATTTATGCATACATGTATGGAAATCACACTTGGGTACCCTACCTGACTACTACGACCAAAAAGGTTTATAAACTTATTTACAAGCTCAATGGTAGCATTGAGACAAACACAAGGCAAGGTTGGTAGCAAAAGGGTATGTTAAAAAAGAAGGCATTGACTATGAAGAAAATTTTGCTCTAGTTGTTGAAATGACATAATTCGAACCATCCTTGCCATTATTACATATTATAATTGGGAGGTTGTTCAAATGGATGTAAAGAGTGAATTTCTTAATGGATTTCTTGAAGAAGAACTTTACATTTAGTAACGAGCGGGTTATGTGGTAAAATATCTTGTGTGCAAATTGACAAAGGCTTTGTATGGTTTAAAGCAAGCTCCAAGAGTTTGGTACTCAGGGATTAATAAATATCTCCTCAAAAATAGATTTATTTAGAAGTAAGTGTGATCCAAATCTTTACATCTTGCACAAAGATGGTCATATTTTGTTACATCTTATATATGTGGATTATCTTATTATCACTGAGTATGGTTTAAAGCAAGCTCCAAGAGCTTGGTACTCAAGAATTGATATATATGTGGATGATCTTATTATCACTAAGTGGTGTGGTTTAAATATGTGGACGTGGTTTAAATATGTGGGTTTTATTATTCTTGAGTACCAAAATCCAAGAGCTTGGTACTCAAGAATTGATATATATGTGGCTTTTAGCTCCAAGAGCTTGGTACTCAAGAATTGATAAATATGTGGATGATTTTATTTATAAATATGTGTGTTAAAGGCAATGACGCTGCCCTCAACAAAGCATTGAGAGAGAGAGAGAGAGAGAGAGAGAGAGAGAGAGAGAGGGAGAGAGAGAGAGAAGAAGAAGAGAATTCAAACGTTGCCTTTAGTATTGCATTCTAGATACGACTTATTACATGAGGATATGCTCATTTTATAAGGTGTTCACACCCTTTGGAATCACTGCATGACCATACTGTTGCAACCCTTGGTATTCCCTTGCCTTTAAGGCTACTAAACCCTTTGTATTCCAATCCCCAAGGCCGAATGTTCCCACCATGAATACACCAGCAGATTCACATGACACACCCGGTGGATTTGAACCCAGGTTGGGAAGACTAGAACCCACACTAGGTTGCAAAGGGCAAACCCCTTTAGAGTGCTAAATGAACTTGTGTGCAATACAATAATGTATATGTGAAAGTAGAGTACATAAATGTGGATAAGGTAAGTGGATGACATAAAGAAATAAGGCATGCTGATCATTTTGCTTTACTGCCAGCCAGCCACGCGACGGGATGCCGAGGACACGGTACCGTGAATGCCTCTTGCTGCTAAACAGACTACTGCCCATGGAGGTTCGGCCTCGTCGCTCGGCACCTCCACCAACCTTCATCAAAGACGAACCGACACAAAACTGTCTCCCCCGCTGCCACTTCAGCGTGTGCAAAATGGGGCTGCCATAGAAGGTGCTCACCACGGATTAAAAAGCTTTGCCTCTTAGCCTTCCCACGACCACCACCCGTGGGCTCCCTCTGTCAAAAGAGTGACCAATCTGACCTCGCCAGACGGAGTGGTATCTTGCACATGATCTCCAAACACATGATCTCCAAAAAGTATGACCGGTGGTAAAGAACCCGACAGACGTCGTTGGACGGATCTCGTACCATATGAACGAAATGCCTTGGCGCAAGAAACTCCAAGTCGGCTCTTCGCGATTAAAATAAATTAAAATCAGTTTTTTAATGTTTTTGAACCGGACGGGTCCACCGCTTTTCCTTCATGTGCGAAGGCTATCTAGGATTCAAAAATTGTGGTCGTTAAGTGAAATCTGAATATGAGTGCAGGTAAGAGAGTCTATAACTTTAGCATCGTGATCGCCAAGTGTTAAAGGCAATGGCGCTACCCTCAACATCAACAAAGCATTGAGAGAGAGAGAGAGAGAGAGAGAGAGAGAGAGAGAGAGAGAGAGAGAGAAGAAGAAGAAGAAGAAGAAGAAGTTGCTCTTACTATTGCATTCAAGATACGACTTATTACACGAGGATATGTTCATTTTATAAGGTGTTCACACCCTTTGGAATCACCACATGACCATACTGTTTGCAGCCCTTGGTATCCCTTTGCCTTCAAGGTTGCTAAACCCTTTGTATTCCAATCCCCAAGGCTGAATGTTCCCACCATGAATAAATATCTCCTCAAAATTGGATTTATTAGAAGTAAGTGTGATCCAAATCTTTACATTTTACACAAAGATGGCCACATTGTGTTACTTCTTGTATATGTGGATGGTATTATTATCATTGGAAGCTATAATATTCTCATTGATAAAGTAAAACAAAATATTTCAAAGAAATTTAATAAGAAAGATTTGGGAGTACTTCATTAGTGTCTTGGAATTGAAGTATGGAGACAAGATTCAAGCATGTTCTTTACTCAATCAAAGTATATTGAGGAATTGTTGGAAAGATTCAACATGATGGACTGTAAAATAGTTTCTACTCGAAAGAAGCTTTTAGCTTGAATCAAGTTTTGACAGTACCCTTTTTAGACAACTTGTTAGAAGCTGATATATGATATAGAAACAATCGTTCCTAACATAGTTTATACGTGAGTACCATAAGTCAACATATGGTTGATCCGAAAGAGTCACATTGGAGAGCACAATAAAGCATGCACTAAAGCATCTCAAATGAACTTTTAATTTTGGTATTGGAGGACATATCATATTGTGATTTTATACTTTTAGGATATTGTGATGTGGATTGAACAAGCAATATTAATGATCAAAAGAGTCAGTATACATACGTATATTTTCTCTTGGTTTTGGACTTATTTCAAGAAGCAAGCAATTATGGCTTTATCTTCTACTAAAGAATATGTAGCCATTTATATGGTGGTGATGTGTGGACACATGCTAATAATGGGTTAGGCACTTTTCTCCTCTTTAGGAGGTTAAGCTGACTCTGTGTTTGGTTTTTGTCAATTGATTCAGAGAAAGTAAACCTCACTATAAAAGTAAACTTGGCACAAAAAAAAAACTCGGCCAAAAAAGTAAACCTGACCAGAAAGTAGGTGTTAGGTAGGCAAGTTGTTATGATCAGAAGAGCAAGTCATGGATTGTTAGCAAACAACAACAACAGGTTGTTGGCTATCAGCAGAGCAAGTCGTGGACTACCAATATCAGGTCATTGGATAATCAACAAATGGTTGTCGATTGTCAACAGTAGGTTGTCTGACTGATTTTGCATTTGTATTGTACCTTGATATTGATGCTGATATGCTTGATCTTAGATGCTGACTGAAGCAGAGAATACCAATCGGAAGACAAAGTAGTGCATGGAGGTAGCTGTAGGATTGAAAATACAATCCGCAAATGCTCTAGCTGAGAGACGAATAGGGCATTTGGCCTTTGCATAGCTACAATACAATGTTGATGTGGTCGATGAAATATTGCGTAGTACATTACTGATAGAGCATGCTAAGAAGAGTAGCATCGATTATGGTTGGCAGCAAGAAGAAGAGCTTGACGTAGTCATCATTAGGCGGTCTCACTACAGCAGGAGACTTAAGCAAGCAGTGATGCGCATGACTAGTTAGTAATGTTCTGGAGCTGATGAATTGTTGCGCAGCAATACATTTTGATAGAGCATGCTACAAGAGGTTGTCAAGGAAGAGCAACATCGATTATGGTTTGGCCAGCAAGAAAAAGAGCTTGACATAGTCGTCAGTATACAGTCACTTTAGCAGATTGTAGGAGTTTGAAGCAAGCAGTGATGCACAAGACTAGTAAGCATAGGTGAAAGATAGAATGAATAACAAGGCTCTAATACCATGTTAGAATTCACGGTAGATCGTTAATTAAGATCAATATAATGGATTAAATATAAGTATGCACAACATTGAGTAATTAACAGTAAGCAAAGTAATCAATAGGAGACTAGCATAATGATATAAAATGCGAGCTATGTTGCCTCTTAAATAGGCACAGATACACATTTTGATTACATCAGTGATGATGTCAAGAATCCACCTCAAAGATCACTGCCATCTCTTCACAATTCTTTCCTTGATTTTAGCTCATTAACCAGCTGCATTCTCTCCTCCACGATTCCCTCACCTACCAGATTCTCCACAAATGGCTTCTACCTACTTGCATGAATTTTTTTAATACTTTACTGCTTGGTGATTAAACCTTTGACCTTTGCACACATTTGCCCTAAGGTTATGCTTCATATATTATCCCTCATTCCCATGTATTCATCAATTTTATCCAGCATGCATTCAATGGACATTGGCAGTACCTGAAGGTAGTCGGGATATTTGCATTCTGTGTTAGTCATATTTGCAGTCTGAAATGGTATAGGTAGAGATGTATTTGGGATACTTCATTGAAGATAAGTGTGATGTGACATTAATTAGTTATTTAAAAAATAATTTTACTCTAAAAATTTTATACTTAATATTTATGCTTCAATCTTATTACAATTTGAAATACTTAAATTCTTCCTCCCTCTCTCTCTCTCTCTCTCTCTCTCTCACACACACACACACACACACACACACACACACACACACACACACACAATGCTATATAATATACATTAGAATGTAGATATATGCTCTCAAAGAGAATGAATTTACCAATCCTAGTGTGATTTATACTAGGCTTATGCTAAGTTAAAATATATGCAAAGAGGAAAAAATATTTGTGTTGATATTGCCGAATGATGGGAAATAAAATTTTGTTGGTAGCACCTTGATCATTATGAATACTAAATGTGGCTAACTTTTAAAAAGGATAACAAGTGTTTCACAAGTTTGGAGTTCAAAAACGATATTCAAATGCACCTACAAGCATGGGAATGCTGAGAAAGAGTGAGTATTTTGGTAGAAGCTACCTACATAGCTTTCAAAGGTTAGTTTGAAGATGTATGTAGATTTTATGTTGTTGTATGTAGAAGCTACCTACATAGTTTTCAAAGGTGAGTTTAAAGATGTCTGTAGATTGTTTTAAAGAGTTTGTGTTGCATGCGAAAAATGTTTCTTTGCGTTTAGTCCATAAGTTCTATAGAATTCCTTCTATCACCATTTGGCTGCCCAAGTGGTCTTCCTCTATTTTTGTGCCAATGTATGGGAGGCAAGGGAGCTTTTTGTTGCCTGTACTGAGGCCAAGAATCGCATCACCTATCAGGGATCCCAGTTTGGGCTTCCCATTGAGCCAGTTCCGTGCTTGGGAAGACCTGTTATTTATGGGTTCTGAGAACGAGAGATATTTCCATTTCATAATGCATATACATGTATCTTTGATTGTTTGAAACTATTTTTGCATAACTTGTTTTCGAGTAAATGCCTATTATGACGTGTCTAGTTCACGGGCAGGGGACACCCACCCAGAGCCGTGTGAATGCCCTGTATTTTGACATGGTTTGTGGCATGTGAACAGGTGGTAAGTATTCATTTAATCCTTTTTGCAAAGGTTTTAAAACCTTAGTAGTTCACATTTATTAAAGCTAGGCACTAGCCACCACTGGTTCAGTGTCCAGGGCCCAAGGTCAAAGGTGTGGCCACAGCCCAAATGCTGGGCATCCACACAAGGTCTCATAAGTGTGTGGACACTTTAAGGAGGTGCCCACCACCATTAATTATGGTGGGTTGTGCCACATGGCACAAGGTATTTGACCCCTCCACCTCCTATCCCCCATTCTTCTCCACATCTTTGCACTTTCCCTTCTCCTAGAAGCTTGCACCCAACTCTCCTTGGCTCACTTCCCCTTTTTTTGCTTTGGGCACCTTTTGTACCTGCTGCTCTGACCCTAATAATATATGATATGCCTGTTTTGTACCTACTGTGGGCACTTGCTGAGATCCTAACAGTATTTGCTATACCTTTTGTACTTGCTATGGGCACTTGTTGAAACCCTAACAGTACCTATTGTGTACCTACTACTGAAACCCCAACAATACCTGCTATACCTTTTATCCTGATAGTACTGGCCATACATGTTGTGGGCACCTTTTGTACCTATGAAACCCTAACAACACTTGCTATATCTTCTACACCTGAAACCCTAATAGTACCTGCTATACCTTTTGTACTTGCTGTGTGGTCATACCGCATGTACCAGCCACCGTACCTACTGAAACCCTAACTGTATTAGTTGTACTTGCCAAAAATCAGAGCTCTACTCCATGTTGTACCTGCTAACTATACCAACTATACTTGCTAAAAAAATTAGAACTATACTTATGGATTACCTTGTTGAAACCCTAATAGTACTAGCTTGTGTATCGGATCTTTTATAAATACCTATTTGTGTACTTGTAGAGTGTGAGCACCTGTTTGTGTGCCTACACTTGTGGGAGGACCAAGCCCATTCCTCTGCGAGTTGTGCAAGCCAAGCTCTAGTATGAGAGCGCTTGTTTGTGCATGGTGTCGGAACGATAGTTTTGTGTTCACACAACTCCAGGTGTATGAGGAGTCGGGGCTAGTTGTATTGACTCATTGGTCGAGTCCGACTTCGACATTCTTCCCCGACAAATACTTGTTTGGGTAATATGTCTTCATATTATGCATTGCATGGATTATCTAGCTAGCAAGCCATTAAAACTTTGTACACAAATAAAATAGTCCAATAATATACTTCAGTATTGAGGGGGGGTCGGCCGTTCGTGGCCCCAATGGTGGTGTATTGTGTAGTGCTTCTCTTTTGTAGATTTTCTTGAGCATTGACAGTGATTATGTGTATTGTGGCTAGTTTCTTTTAGAGTTGACAAGTGTAGTGTTGATGAGCATATTGTTCATGAGACAGTGCTCAAGGACGTTCACACTTAGTCGGTGTAGTTTCAATGGTATTAAAACATGATTGTTTCCCTCTTCTCAGTGGGGAAACGGTCGTTTGGGCATTGAGCATCATGTGAACAACCATCATTCACTATGGATAGCCATGCACACAATGGACAAGGGCTAGTTCAACTAGCCAAGCAAGTGACACTCATATTTTTGAAGCCTTGGGCAATAAGCATATGCATACAAGTTATGTAGAGAAGCAAAGACTTGTTGAACAACCTTCTCAAGGCAAAGAGAAGATGCATGAAGATGACCCAAATGTATTGAAGGCTGAGATGGAGCACATGAAGAGGAAAATGCATGCATAGGAAGAAGTATGAGAACACGTAGGTTCACAAGCTTATGGGGGCTACAAAGGCCGAGTCTATGGTGGCACACACGATGGACTCTATGGTGAAGGAATTGGGTGTGAATCCTTATGAGATAGCTCTCAATTATCTTATACACAGTGGGGATGTGGTGAAAGGACTTGTAGGTGAACTTTGTGTTAAAGAGCCCCCATATGTGGAGATGGGAAATGATGTATCTCATAGTAGGGTGTTATGGGCTACCGCACCTCCCAAGAGAGAACTCTACCCATTCACAATTGGAAGAAGCAATTGACAAAAACAATCGTTGAGTACTTACCAATGCTTTGAGCTCACGTCCCTTGAGGCTCCCCTAGCTTGCTTTTGGAATCTCCACTCCTCCAATCTCCACCTCCACGCTGTCACCACAGAGTCGCTCACACCCCAATGCAAGGCAATCTACCTCTCACTCTTCCACACAAAAATGCATAGAAGAGGAACATGCACTAGAGTATACTCTCACACAATCTCTCTCTCTCTCTCTCTCTCACTCATAAGACAAAGCAAGAGCTCTCATAGCACAAAGGGGGATTGTGTCTTTTCATTATGAGAAGTTGCCTTTTATACAATTGGCCCTTATTTACACTTGGGCGCCCAAAACTTACTAACTAAGGCCTTTGGTGACTAGTATCTCAAAATGTACAACTTTTATAGTGCCTTTACATGACACTTATTAATGTCCTCAATTGGAGGAGCATCTTTGTTAATCCAAAATGGTATTAACATCCCACCTACTTGATGTAGGTTCTATTCTTAGAACCTTTACCTAGGTCGAAAGACCTAGTCGGCTGAACTCGTGTCTATAGAAGTTGCGATAGGATTGAAGCTTTTTAAGGGTTCTTTGGAATGCTAAGTGGGATGTCTAGAACCCCGTGTCAACCATGTCTTCGAACGTGACATGCATGTATCTTGGAAGACACCTTAGGTGATGATAGTAAAGTATCATGCCTCTTTCAATTGGTCTTCTGTTCATATCAAAGTAAAGCTGCTCCGCCTCAAATCCATCATGTCTTTCCTTTAGAGAATTACGATCAACTTCATGAATCTCATAGAATCTACTATATCTGGATATGAAATTATGCACCATGCTCATATCCATGTGAACAGCATCTACTATATTTGGATTCGGAATTCTGCACCATGCTCATATCCATGTGGGACGTTGTAGCAGACATGAGAATCCCGTTTCTTTCCTCTTAGAATTGTAGTGGAGTCAGGCACCTTTTGAGTGGCATGAATAAAGGATCCACTCTTTGTGTTGGCAAGGAGCACTGGTACTGATAACTATATTCTGGGACAGTTAGATACTCCTTTTGCCATTTTGGCTGTATGCCAAAATCCGCCACGCAGCAGTTGGTATCATGTGTGTGGATAGGCGTGTAGCCTCCCCTTGTATGTGGGCATTGTTTGTGCCATCTGCAAAAATAATAGTTGATCATGAATGTGATAATTTTGATCTCCAGCAGATCAACCAACTGCTGCCGATGATGAGCCACATTCTCCCACAATGTCCCTTCTCCTCCCATCGGTAGCATCTCTTCTAAATCTGGCATTAGGGCATGGAGAGGGTATGGAATGTAAGGTCGCCTCCTTGACTCCATGGTTGAGTATGCATTCGGAAGGATTCTTCTGGCAGGCTCAAATGGTGTGATTTGCATCACCTTGAAATGAGTTTTGGTTTCAATAGTGGGTTTCCTGCGTAGATGAAACATTCATATTCTACTGCTGTCAAAGACTCAAGAATATTTGTATCAGTAAAAGCTTGCATTTCATCTTGAGGGTGATCACGTACCGTTGGTGGAGATAGAGTTGGTTTCGATATCTCCTCTCGGGGGTGAGAGTGTTAGTGGGAAAATCAATGCGGGGAGAGAAGAGAAGTCGTCGTTGGAAAGTTGCTGGGGCATTGGTGAGGCCAAAATGCATAACCTTATAAGCATATGTCACCCATATTATATTGAAGGCCGTCTTGTGCTAGTCTTCTGGTGCTATGGAAACATGATTATAGCCTAAAAACCCATCTAAGATGTTGTAGGCTTCTTCACCTGCTACCCGTTCTAATACATGTTCTGTATTATATGGCAGTGGTGGGTAGTAGTCTTTCCTGTGGCTGTATTGACCTTTTTGAGATTAACATAGACTCTCAATTTTCCATTTTTCTTTGGCACAACCACGATTAGTGAAAGCCAATCTGTGTGCTCGATTTCACAGATGAAATCCGCAGCAATGAGTTTATCAATTTCCTACTTTACAATTGTTGCATATTTCAGATTCATCTAATATAGTTTTTGCCTGGATAGTCTCGAGCCTTCCATGATCGTGATAATGTGTTGAACCACCTCAGGTGGTACACCCTTCATTTCCATGTATTTCCAAGAAAAAAAGTCCTTGAATTCTTTTCAAAGAGCAATGAGCTCTTCTTCTTTAGTCCAAGTTAAGGTCTTTAGCAATGTAGACAAGTTTGGTGTCCTTCCCTAGCGCTCTACAATATCAACCTCCTTAACTTCAGCTGGATAGTCATAAGATGGGGATTGGCCATCTTCCTTTACTCTTTTAGCCATTAATTGGACCACCTTTCATTTATCAATGGCGTATGTTTTGAAATGGTTTGGCACTCTGAGAGCAGGTTTGGCTTGTCATCCTCCTCATCTTTTGTCTGAGCCATCGCCTCCTTTGCCTCGCGCTTGGCTTCAACTAGAGCCTTATTTTGTTTCCTACGTCCTGCCTTAGTGAGTTTAGGCATTTTCGGCTCTTGTGGCATAGCCTTTTTCTCTCGTTTTCCTTCCAGGGTTATCTTACTTAACTCCTCACCCCAATTCTTAAAAAACTCCTCGTGCACCTTAGTGACCTCGAGATATCTTAGCCTTACTGGGCATCCGTGGGTTTACTTCATAGTAGTCACAGCTGCATGCTTTTAGTGATTCAGATTGGGCTGGATGTTATGACACATGAGTGTCCGGAAAGGCAATGTGGCTGTCATCAAACTGGCATATGCCAGTGGCCTCCATGACTTCGATCTGGATGAAGTAGCAGTGGTAGATAATGAGTAACCTGGGTGCCGAGCAGGGTGGTAGAGGATCATTGAGGAGGGAGAGGTAGGCGTTATGCCAGCCAGCTATGTGCGGAGGTACTGTAGCACGTGGCTCGAGAGGAGGAGGAGATAGGGGTAGGGGCAGATGCCATCTAGTAAAGATAAATCAATGAGATTTGATTAGGCTATGGCAGGGAAGCCATATCGAAGTAGTAAGCTCCAGGCTCTGAGGGTGGCTTGAAGAGGGTGGAAGGGGAGTTCAAAGAGATCATGAGATTGTTGGAAGGTGAGTAGCCCCTGGAAGAAAAAATGGGAGATGAGAGTTAGGATATCTATGGGGAGCTTGGATAGAGCATATGTATACTATTGGGTGGCGGGAGAGGGACTCTTCCATATAGATATCGTGTTGTTGGAGAAGGTTAAGGCGGTGGCTCGGAACTATAGATGAAGGAGCTGATAAGGGGTTTGAGGGGGGAATGCCAAAATGGGCAGCTCGGTGTGGTCTCCATGAGTGCATCCACCTTGTGGTTGACTGAGCTAGACGATGAAGGAGCCAATGGAGCGGATGGCGGCTGGGTGGCCAGCATCTCCGAGCTGCTCATGCAGGCGATGGATGGTGGTCTTTGTTAAATCGTGGTGCTTTGCAAAATCCGCAGTGGTGTCTGCTAGAGTATCCTCTGCTGTTTGAGCCCAGCTCATGGCCTCTTGATGTAGTCCTTCAATGACTGTGAGCTCTTTGTGGGCTTTCTTGCGGCCGCTGCATGGGCTGGGTTGACCTATTTTACTGGAGCTCAGTAATTCTGTTAATAGCTCTGCCTAGCTGCTCTATTTGTTGGTCAAACTTTTTTGCAGCTCCATGAAATGTACATTAGTCTGGTATAACTCCTTAGACACTGCTCTCTCCTAGGATTTGGCTAATAACATTTCCCTTTGTGAAAGTTGTGCCACTTCTTGCTGTCGGGAGATGCAGTTTGTCATCTGTTTGATGAGCTCCCATGCCATATTGGCAAAGCCATGGGAAAAGTTAGGCACATCTCCACGGGCTGCATGGATACTCTCTGCATAATTTTGGTTGGAGTTGAAACTGCTTGCGCGAGCCTAACGGAGAGTGTTGACTTTATTTTGGGTGTCACTAGGGGATGAAGGCTTGACCTGATGATCAAGAGGAGGCATCTGTGTGAACCTGTTAGGGGATGGGGTGTCATATAAACTCCTTTTAAGAAAATATTTCCTCTGGCGCTCCTCTTTTGCTTCGATGGCCTTCTTAGTGGCTTCTGCAAGCTGCACAGCGGTAGAAATCTCTTCTTGTGTGGGCTTGGGGCTTGGGGGTGATTGAGGCTATTCTATGGGTGTGGGTTCATGGTGTGGCCTCTTGGCTAGTGGGGAAATAGGAGAGGTGGATGGAGGGTATAACGAAGAAAGTACGGCATTTGTCTGCTCAATTAGATTGCACATGGTAGCTCTTCCCATCCCACTGCATAGTGGAGGACCCTGGTGAGTAATGTTTCTGCAGACGAACTTGCCTTGGAGGTTGGAGCAGACTGCATGGATCTCTCAGAAGAGGTAGTTAGCCCAATTTACCTGTTGCCCTAGTGCACACGGGCTAAGGTTGTTAAATTGCACCTGCTGAACCTGTCAATCCACCTTGTGTGTGGTGAGGAGAAACTGCAGAGCGCATGCTGGCATCACAAGGTCGTCCTAGGCAATGTTGCCCCACTCAATTCCATCTTTGTTAGCATTCCCCCTGCCATGGGTGAGCTTAAGGGCATTGACTAGGTGTACATATGGATTCTCCATATGTGGAAGTGCAAGTGCTCTCGCACAAGCCCTACGCTGTGTTGGGCTAGATGCCTACGGCCCTCGATATCCAAGATAACACATGTGTCCTGATTTGCATCATAAGATTCAATGAAGTATAAGGCATTATACAAGTTTGGCCCCCAAGGCTCCAGGATGGGTAGCCCATCCAAGCTGCTCCAATTTCTATACCACTGCTGGGTCAATTGTGAAACAGCTCCATAGCAGGGACCGGTGAAGTAAAGGAGCTTGTGCTCAACTTTACGGTGATTCTTCATCAAGGAATGGACAATGTGTCCATTGACCTGCTTTATTAGAGCTTTGTCCAGGTGGGAGAGCTGGGTGGGGTGCTTCCTCGAAGAGTGGCCGCTGGTAGGTCTCTTCCTCCTCAGGGAAGTATGGTGGAGCACCTCCAGGGAGTAGTCGGAAGCTTCTGACATCCTAAATGCTAGCTGTGAGAGTAAGGGCTTGGGGAAAAAACTTGTAAGAGTTTGGCTAGGTTGAGAATGAAAAGTGAGGAAATGGAAGGAGGGGGCCCATATTTATAACCCTATGAAGAAGACACGATCGTTTGGCAAGTTCTAATAACGAGCATGAGATTGTAAGCATATGTGCATGGAAACTTAGATTGTGGGTGAACGGGCATGGCAAGAGGATCATATGGCCGTGTGGCAAGCAGAGCAAAATGGCCGTGGGCTCACGGGACTAGTTGGAATGGTTGGGGCTTTTGAATAGGGAGTCGGAACGGCTGTGCCAGTGTGCGAGAGAGGGAACAGCTGTTCCAAATTGGGAATGTCTATGGCAAGTCAGACTTTGAGAAGGGAATGGCCGTGCAAAATTTGGAATGCCGTGGGCTTTGTGGTTGAGGGAGGAATGACCGTGGCACTTAGAATTATGAGAAAGGAATGTCTATGTGGCAAGTTAATTTTTTTTTTGGGTGTGGTTTTGTTCATAGAGGTTATGCTGCCAGCACCCCATTGCGGGTTTTGTACACTGATTGCGTGCCTAGTTCACCAAAGAAAGGAGTTTATGCCAATTAGGTAATGGCAAAGTAGGGGGGTGGCACTTCCTGATGAAGAGATTTCGATGTGGGTGGCAAGGGAGCAGCTAGGGCAGAGGGAGTTGAAGGGAGTTTTGTGGTCCTGTTGAGCCTCTTATAATGATAGGGAGAGGAATTGCTAATGTTCAAGGTGTATCTGTAAGGAAGTTTGTCAGTGGTAGCTTGGGGGTGACTATGTCACATAGGACTTTTTGCTTCCCTTTGTCTTGAGTAATCTTGACTGCAGATGTTGCCTTGGGTACCCATTGAAGGGTAGATCCATAGGGTATGATTGCCTGCATAGTAATGTTGGGCGCAGAGGAGATATTTTGGCATCCACTGAAGGGCTGAGTGCATGGGTTTAGGGTTTGGTCAAGGTTCAAAATGCCTATGAGAGCGCATAGTTTGCGTCGATCTTGTACCTTGTAGGCTTGAGGTTGGCGAATGGGGGGCCTACATTGGGGGACGAGAAACTCTAGATGCCTGTTGGTGAGGGGGATGGTGGGACCTTTTGGGAATCCACAATGGAGATGGTCCCTCATAGTAGCCTTCTCTTGTAAGAAGTTGCTTGGGTACCCAAGGGTGAGATTCAAACCCTATGAAGATTTGTTAGTATGGTTAGTAGTGTTAGTTTGGTTAGTATGATGTGGTAGGGTAGCTGCTTGTGATTTGGCCATGTGAGAGCATGCTCCCCCACTGTGCGTGGTAGTGGTGTGGGTGCGAGAGGCATTGACGTGGATGGCATGTTGAGCGGCCTCCTTTTTGGAGGAACAAAGTGATAAGCGTGAGCTGTTGGGGTACTTGTGGTGGGTGGTGGAAGTGGGAGTTCTTCTTGGCATGGGGAAGCAATGGAAATTGGCTCTTCATCTATTATTAGAATGGTAACATGGCTAGAAGCCAATTGTAGTGTGAACGTTAATGCATCCTAATCGATGTTGCATTTGTTAATGGCCCATCTATTCCCTGCCGAGGAGGATCTCTTCATACATAATTTTTGCAGGCATCACATAAAACTTCCCTTCCAAGGGATTATTTCCAATGTGGAACAAAAGTGTGACTGTACCAATGCAATAAATATGTTGTGAGGAAACTGTGGTGACAAACGACAAGTATTTCTTTCAATTTGGGTTCCCCAAGGGAACACCATGTTTCATAAGATGGTAAATTGTAACTAGCCCTTGTATCAACAAGTGCTAATTTTTGGACAAAGCTGTTTGGAGTAGTCATTCCTAAAACCATAATCGAGTTGGTTTCACCTCCTAGTCTTCTTCTTCTTCTAAGTCAACTACTTGAGCCATGTTGACCATGATATGCTTTTGCTTTAGCTTGGTTTGCCTCACTTTGGCCTCTTCTTGCGTAGTTTTTTTCATATCCTCATGGTCTTGTTTTTGTTGTTTTTTATCATGGATGCCTTTCAAGGTGGCCTTGGTGAGAGGAGGGTGAGAGCACCATAGTAGCGTTTAAGTTTTCTACCATTGAAGTTACCAGCCATCTCAACATCATCAAGTGTTTCAATGTGCATAGCACCTTGTGGTGTGATCTGAGAGACTAGAAAAGGTCGTAAGCCCCGGAGCTTGAGATTTTTCTTGTGCATTTTGGTGCTGAAAAAGAGGACCATGTCACCCTCATTCATCTGTTTGTCCTTGAGTTGATCATTAAACTATTGTTTATGCATGTGCTTCTCTACAATCATGCTGTAGATTGCAAAGAGGTGGGTTTCCATCAAGCTTTTCAAGTTTGAATAGGTGTCAGCTTAAGGCTTTTTTGGTGAGTTTTTCATGCACCGTGACACGTAGACTTGGGACTAAGAACTCCATGGGCATGACTGCTTCAGTATTGTAGGTTAAAGTAAAAGGGATAGCGTTGGTTGCTGCTTTGTGCAAAGTTCTATAGGCCCAAAGTGCAGCCGACAACTTTTGTTCCCAATCATTGCGGTTGGCCTCCATTGTTTTGGTGAGAATGGCACATTTGGTTTTGTTTGTCCTTTCGGCTTGGCCATAGTAAGGGGAGGACTTTCTATGGGTGACAAGGAACTCTTGCAAGGGGGATTTGATTACCTCATTGATGAAATGTGTTCCATTGTTGTTGACAAGCTTGAGAGGACAACCGAAGCATGTGATTACAAACTCATAGAGAAATTTAGCCGTCGATGATTGAGCATTAGCTTTGCGGGTTGCACGAGCTTCTACCCACTTGGTGCAGTAGTCCGTTTTGGCAGCAATTATATATCTGGCTTGAGTGTATTTGGCTACGAGGATGATGGGTCCTATGAAGTCTATGCCCCATTTTTCAAATGTTTATATGGACACAATGGGGTTCAGGGGCACGTGATCCTTGAAACGAGGGATTGCTACATGCTGGCATTCATAACATCGTTTAACATACTCAATAATGTCAGCCATTAAGGTGGGCCACCATAACCTAGCTGTGAGAATCTTACAAGCAGTGATGTCTACTGCTGCAAAGTCCTGCTAGCACAAGCAGAGTGAGCTTGTTCAAGGAGGAAGACATACTCGTCTTCTCTAACACATCTTAGGATTTTGTCCTTACTCTGCTTGTAAAGTTGACTCGTTGATAAACTGGTAAGGGGTTGCCTTTTTTATTAAACAACGGGCACAGTCCTTGTTGAGGAGAGGATCAACTGGTAAGCCATTGGCTAAGAAGTGAGCCACTTCTTTGCCCCATTCAGGAATTACGCAAAGTTGGAACAATGCGGCGTCTAGTAAATCATCGTCTACTCGCATTGGCTCTTCGCCATTGGGGATCCTTGACATGTGGTCTGCAAAAACATGCTGAGAGCCTTTCCTCACCGTAACTTAGGAAAGATAAGCACCCACCTAGTGATTATGCCTGTTATACATGGCTTATTGACGACCAAGTACAAAAAGGGCTTGATGGTCTACAAAGAAGACAAACTTGGTCACCAAAAGATAATGGTGGAACTTCTTAACTGTGTAAACCATCGCTAATCCTTCTCTCTCAGTCATGGTGTAATTTCTCTCAGCTTCATTGAGTTGGCGAGACTGGCAAAACTGATGGGAAAGTCCATCTTGTGTTCGCCTGGATGGGCCAGCATGCATCCTATGGCAAATGTTGAGGCTTCAATATGAACATGGAAGATGAGATCCCAATTATTGGGGGATCTAAGGATTGGAGCGCCAAGGCTTTTTTGAGTGTGGCGTAAGCCCTTTGGCATTCTTATTTCAACGAAAACTATAAGGAGTCCGTAAAGGGGTCTAGTAATATCAGCATACATAAAAATGAATCGTCGATAATAGTGACGTGTCCCATGAAGCGCTGGACACCCTTGAAGTTGTTAGGTGGGGTAGCTCAAGAATGAGCTGCACTTTGTCGTTATTCCTTGTCTAGAGCTAATGTGTCCTAGGATCACTCTGTGTCGAACCTAGAATTGGCATTTAAGAGGGTTTAACGAGATGCGGTATAGTTTGCATCACTCTAGCACCTTGCGTAAACATACAAGGTGCTCCTTCCTGTTAAAATTACAGCAATGTGATGAGCTATGGTGGATCAAATGCTAGAATCAACATCATTAACAAAGAGATTAGATGATAATTAAGACGTGATTAGTGAGCAATTAATTGATAGCTTAATGTAGGCATGGGGATAATCAAAAACCAGCAAATTCTCATTAGGCCAATGCCTCAATTTATAGAGTTTACATCCAAGCATCTAATCCCACTGATTTCTCCTTGATTTACTCCACCTCTTTTGTTTGATTCTCTCCACCTCTCCCAGAATATCTCCACACCTCCTAAATCTCCTCATGCTACCCATTATTCTCTCCCAGTAGATGCTTCTCACCTTTTCACAAGTTCTCTCACATTTACAGATTCTCTTTTACAGCCTCTTGCCCCAAGGGCTTGTTCCTGCACACACCCAATTCGCTTGTATATTTCAACACCTACCCTCAAGTGAATACTCCTAGCACACCTGGACCCTATACCAAGTTTCCCTCTTACTTGATAGTCCGCGACCAGTGCCTCAAGTCCCTAAAGTCATAGTCCTTGACACTCTCTCTCTCTATGTGTCCAAGGCTACTACAAGTGCCCATGACCTTGACTAAAGTGCTCACACATATATCTACCACATGACCTACATCATCGGTGGCTCGGATGTGGTTTTACTCTGTTGAGGGAGGTTACATTGGGTTGTGGGGTTTCTCTCTCTCTCTCTCTCTCTCTCTCTCTCTCTCTCTCTCTCTCTCTTAGAAAAGATGATTTGACTCCACTTCCTCAGGAGCCTCCATGAAGTTTGCTGATGTCTTCCTTCTTCTCCACTGGGTTTGTTGTAGCAGTCTCTTGCCATGTGTCCTGGCTTTCCATAGTTGTGGTGGCAAGTGAGGGTCCTTCCTCCTACTTTGCCTCTTCCTCGTCCTCGTCCTCGAGAGAATCCTCCTCGGGTGAAGAATGCTTTTTCTTCTCCTGATGTTGAGTTGAGCCATTTCTTCTCTTTGCCTCTGGTCTCTTGCTCTAGTAGAGATCCTTCTATCTCGTGTAGCTTCAATTCAGGTACATTCTTTAGTGTTGCTACAATGTTTTCATATTCACCTTTGTCCACACTCTTCAGAAGCACTGCTAGTGCCTCATCATCTTCTACCTTTTTACCAATAGCTGTGAGTTGTTGCTTAATGTTTTTATATTTATTCAAGTGTGTGATTAAAGGTTCACTTTCCTTCATATCCAATTTGTAGAATTGTATTAACAGATTTATCTTTGAATTTTTAGCTTGTGTGCCAAATAATTTATTGAGTTCATCCCATGCATCTTTTGCCCATTGTATCCCTGTGATGTGATGAATGATTTCATCATTTAAACTGAGTGCGATAAGTCCCAATGCTTTTTCATTCCTGCTCTTCCACTCATTTTCCCCTCTCATCTTTGGGCATTCATCTCTTTCCTCAACTAGCCCCCACAGATTTTTCCTCATGAGTAGATACATGGTTTTGTCTGCCATGTGTAGATCTGCTCTCCATTAAATTTTGCTACCTCTTGTGTCGTACTCATGATGATGTGAAGGGGGTCTTACCTCTTGATCTAATTTCAAGATTCAAGGGCAGTGTCTACCCTTTTACAACTCAATCTGGTGTTTAGGAGATGATTACAATAGATTTATCAGCATAAAATTACTAGAAATTACATTAAGTCAAGGGTAACCAATTTGTACGAAATGGTTGGAGTATCAAACCATCTCCGAATTGCAATCTGAAGTTATAGGGATCTGTATCAGATATCTAATGGTTAATTTGAACCCTCAATTGCTCCAAAATATAGTGATTAGCATTGATTAATCATTGATTAGCAAATTAATCCTCTATTTTGTGTGCAAAAAGCAGAGTATGCGGGGAGCCCAGATCTGAGGCCTTAGAGTTCAAATGAGCTCAAATCCTTTCAAGACCATCAATAGAAATTAGTCTAGTAGAGGATTAAGCCAAGAAACACAAGATTTGACCAAACATTGAATGCTTAATCTATGTTTTACCAAAGTCACCTCCTGCAGATTTGATGAAGAGCTTGGATCTCACTGTAGACTTGATCAAATCAAATTCTGTCTTCTCACCAGCTTGTAGAGAAAACCCCTAGGGCCAAGAGGAATTAGACCCATTGCAACTGGAGAAGAAGAGATATCATTTTTCATCAGAAAAAATGGCGCCTACAGATTAGCGAAAAACGTGAGCTTTTCTTGGCGGTTTGTTGCACTGATTCGCTTGGGTAGAGCACAAGTGAGATAGCTATGTATGGCTACAAGGGCTTGAGCTAATGTTGCTCCTAGAGGGAGATCAAGCCCCTCCACTGGCTGGGGGTACAGTGAGCTACTTGAAAATAAAACATCAATCTCCTCCGCATTGAAAGGGAAAAATTGCACGGTGCCACCTCGCACCCGAAGTCTAACGTGAAACGAGGGGACAAAATAACTCAAAATTCTAACATTCGACTTATGCATTTTTCGAATAGCCACTTTCTTGAACCACAATTCTTGAGCTCCTGCATCCTGGCTTGGTCTCCAATCCTTTGTGCGTTGAGCCTTGCATTGAGCCTAGTGATTTATCACGCTTAGCACTTCAAAACACAAAATAATACAAAAACTACTGAAAAAGTTAATTCGGATAATGAAATAGCTTCAAATCACTACAACACGATATGGATACATCAGACAAAATCTACATCAACTCCTCATGTTGTAGAGTGATTTCTCAAACAGATCCTTTCATTTGACAAAATAACACATGAACAATACACCTAACAATACTTATATGACGATAAAATATGTTCAAATCACTACAACGTGATATAGGCACATCAGACCTAATTGTCATACCTTCCTCTCGTGCTGTAGTGATTTGCACATAGAGCATTTCATTTCACAAAGTAAGTCATGAAAATAAGTCATAGATAACATACACGACACAGAACAATGTGTAGGACAAGAAAGTGTGTCCAAAACACTATAACGCGATATGGCTGCATCGAAAAAATCATAATTCATTCTTCGCGTCATAGTGATTTGTCAGACATTGCCTTTTGTTTGACCCAATATGAACGTAGGTAAAACATGATATATATGATTGGATATAACATTTAAGACCAATAGTGATTTCTTGATAACTCACCAAAGAATCACGCAGGGAAAATGTTGAAGTGATGTACGCTTGCTTGATAAATCGTAGAGATGGCGTAGATGAAGCATGGCAGAGAAATACACGCATAGCTGAAGGAGGCAAAACAAAATGGGAGCAAAAGACAAGGACACTTGAGATTTATTGAGGACAAGTACCACATTTACCGAGGACAAGTATGACACACGTGCGAAAGAGCATGTCAACACGTGCAAAGGAGGATGTGGGGCCGTACTCATTAAATACATGATGATTAAGATCAATCCATATTCGACACGTGTCATCATATGTGCGCAGAGCACGTGGTCTGCCATCATGCATGTCTACCGCCACGTGTACAGACCGTTAGTTTCCATGGATAAAGGTGACCCACATTCATTATTCGTTGCTTCTCGCTCTCGTGCAATTTTTCTCACAGTCGTGACCTTCACGTTGCTTCTTGGTCTCCTACATTCAGCTTCGTTGGTTGCTTCTTGCTCTCCCAGTGAATTTCGCAGTATGTTTTCAAATATTTTCGTGTTTCAATTTGGTCGAAATTGTATAATTGTTTTATAAATATTCCATCAAAGATTTTTGCTTTTAGATTTTTAAGAATTTAATTCATTTCTCACAAATATTTCATTAAATCACTATAACGCGAAGAGGGATCTAGGTGGAGAACTACCGTACCCATATCGCGTTGTAGTGATTTTGCCTACAATGGTAATTTGCTTGCATAAATTTCTTGAAATCACTACAACTCGAGAAGAGGTCTCGGTGTGCGAACTCTCTCAAGCATATCGCATTATAGTGATTTGTCCTACTGCCGTTCTTTTTTAAAATTTTCATTTTAATTTTTTCAAAAATTTTGACGTATAGATTTTTAAGAAATTGATTTGTTTCTTATAAATATTTATTCAAATTACTATAGTGCAAAGAGGGAACTCGGTGAGAACTCTCCCACCCATATCGAGTGTTATAGTGATTTGTCCTACTGTCATTCTTGTAGTGATTTTTCTTATAATCGTCATTGCCTTTGAAATATTGCATCAAATCACTATAATGTGAAGAGAGGGCTCAGTGGGAATTCTCCCACACATATCGCATTGTAGTGATTTTGGCATATTTTTCTTTGCAATTTCAGTTTCTCATTAATATTTCATCAAATCACTACAACACAACTAGAGATCTCAGTGAGAGTTCCCAACGCTTATCGCGTTATACTGATCTTGCCTAATCCTTTATTATCTTACACAGAACTTTCATCGTCCTGACATATTTCCTGGCTTGTAGATGGAACCTTTCGAGATTGAGGTTGAGTCTGATGCTGGCCTTCAAGAAACCCCAGATGAAAAGTTGTTTGACTTCCTTTATAAATTTTGACATCATCATCGCCATCCCCAAATCTCATGCATGTTTAATTTCAATTTCTCCATCAAAGACATGATCGTTTCTGCTCGTTTGTATCTTGAGGAGAAAGAGCAGCATTTCAGTAGATCACTTCAAGTGGTACAATCATGTTTGACGGTGTCTAGTACGTGCACGTGAATGATATTGAGCCTTCAACAACCCTAAGTCAACAACCCTAAGACAAAAGTTAAATAGGGATGTTTTAAAGGTGCCAGATGATAAGAAGAAGACACACAGCAAGTGCCCCATTCACAATCGCAAGTGTCATCTCGTTGCGTATAACTATGGATTTATTTGCTACCTGCATGTGCTGCTTGAGGATGAAAAAGTTACAAATGAAGAAATTGAGGAGAAGGCAGAGGAACCTCCAAGAGCAGAAGATTAAGTTCAAGAGATTGCAGAGGAGATAAACTTGGATGCCGGAGAGGGACTTAAGTCAGCAGTTGGATGCCGGAGAGGGACTTAAGTGAGCAGTTGGATATTGACGCGCTCAGAAGAGAAGACACCTTAGTGGTTACAGGTGACGAGCAGCCCTCTATGATAGAGGAAGTAGGGGACATTCCAACCCCACTACTCTCCACATTTCCTATTGTGGTGACAAGAATATTTGTTAACTACAGATATTTAAGCTGTGTTTGACATAAGGAAAGACTACTGTCTGGCCATCATTGCACAGAATCTTGAGGAAGATGAAGATTTTGTCGATCTAGATTTGGATAAGTATCTCTTATTGGTTTCAAATGTCAAGGACAGTGAGTTCCATTTTGTTGCCGACACATTATCTATGATGTACAAGGATGCAAAAAGCTATAAATCCAACCTTCCCACCACTGAAGGGGAATTTTAGGCTATTCAGCAAAGACTTAATATTTCACACATGGGAAGGAAAGGGGTGTCTTGATCGGCGATCCAGGACACCAACTCAATAATCAATATATGGACAGATGATTTACTTGTTAATGATAAAAATCAGAAGGCGTGTTTACTTGTTAATGACTTTTTATTGTGCTGCTGAGTAGCTTATTCTATTTGTTGTGTTGGCTCATCGACAATATTATTTTGCATCTGGTTGTGTTTGAGGATGAGTTTCTCGGGCGTGGAGTAGGCAAATGCGTGGGAGGGCTCGGAATGGACTCAACACTGGGAGAGTACATAAACCGGTTGAAGTTTCCACAATTCATTATATTCCACAAAAAATTATCAAAAGAAAATGCAAAATTTCCTTTGTTTGCAATCAAGACATTATCCAAATACCTTGGGGCATATCCCGTCAGGTGGAATGCAGACAAAGTCATGATTTTGGAGAAGCAGTTAGTTTTTGGAGAAGCAGTTAGTGTTGCAAATCTTTGGGCAGGGCCTTGGAGACTATGCACTAAGGAGTAAATATTACTTAGCCTATACTGCTTATGGATTGGCATGTGGGATTAAGGATCCCAATATGCTAAGTGATTATGGAAAAAGGGGGCTTCTCAGATTCACAAAACCAAGGGTTCCTCCAGTTTTAAAGTTACAGGATGTTGCAGAGCCATCTTCAAAAAGGGCAAGGCTTCATTTACTCGAGGATGTTAGTGAGCAGGTTAAGGAGTAGTAGTATATTCCTATCTCTTGTAATAATATTCTCTCTCGTGTAATGTCATGACAGTTTTGCATATCATTATTTCTGAATTTGAAATGTTAATCATGGATCTATGGATATCCAAATCTTTCCATTTCTTTGTTTTGTTCCTCGCCATTTTGCATGCTTAATACTTGCATTAGATCTCCTCCATATATCTTGTTTTCTTTCTTTATTCACAAGTTTTACTGCTTGATTAATTTTGGATGCTTTGAACTGCTGCTTCTTTTTGGCTTTGTGTACAAGCTTTTCTGAATTTGAAATGTTAATCATGGATCTATGGGTATCCAAATCTTTCCATTTCTTTGTTTTGTTCCTCACGATTTTGCATGCTTAATACTTGCATTAGATCTCCTCCATATATCTTGTTTTCTTTATTTATTCACAAGTTTTACTGCTTGATTAATTTCGGATGCTTTGAACTGCTGCTTCTTTTTGGCTTTGTGTACAAGCTTCCTATATGTCCACTGATGTAATTCCTCTAAAATGTTAGCTTTTTCTGCTCCTCCACCATGTCTTGTATGATTGAAATACTCGGAGCGTGCTTGATAATGTGTTTTCTCCATTCCCTAGGTTTATCATATTGATAAACTACCATACGTCTTTGCAAACCAAGGGGTATTATGGTATATAATATGCTTCAAGAGAATAAAAGAATACATTAATTAGTATATTTTTCAATATACAATATAAAAACTAGTTCAATGCATAATCAATCTAATACCATAGAGTGGGTGATGTGCTGATCCATCCATGCATCAATCATTGATCTCTTGAACTCATCTTGCATTGTTTGAAATATCTCATGGTCTTCCTTCGTCCACACTTTCTTGTCACAGAACTTAAACATAGTGTTTAGAGATTTTCACACCTTGGCCTTTTGTGTTCTTGCTTGACCATTGTCTGCATGGTCTACTACTGCATTGTGAACGCACTTCCATCTGTTGTATTTTACGATCTGCACTGATCATCTTCTTTTATGACCTTCTGGTGTTGGTTCAAATAGAAACCTTCTTGCTTTAACACCCCCAGTGGAAGGTTTCGTAGGTACATTCTTCCCATCCTTAGACCTTTTTTCATCTTGTTCAATTTTTGCATGTTCACAATGCAAACCAATGTTTGATAGAACTTTCTCTAGTGCTTTGATGAATGTAACCTTTGCTGTATTGGGGCTGTAGAGTCCATGTAAAACTATGTATAAAAACAAGAGTTTTTCAACGATTCTGCAAAGAGCATGCATTGTACAAATGTGGACACTCGACAATGGAATATCGAGAATTGGCTTGAAGTTTGGGTCTTTCAAGTGCCTATCCGGTGCCTTCTTCCAATACCTCTTATTAAACACCTTTGCACTGCACATGCAATATAAGCAGGGACTTTTTGAATTGGCACCCTTTGACACATTGTGCATACATATCAGAGTTTTAAAATCACCTGCCATATGCCACTCCACCTTATATTGTCTCATGCCTTCCACATCCAAGATTTTGCCATTTCTCTGCTCGCTGATGATCTCGGGTATCGATGTCTTATGAAAGACCCAATGCAGAACATCAAAATTCTCTGATTCTACCTGCAATACATAAGAAACATAGGAATGCAACACCCATTAGTGTTTTTTATATGTAATTCTTTTTTCACAAACATATCCGAGTCTAATAAATTTTACCTCAAACGATCTCAAAGACAATATATTGTTTTCAGATTGAACACTAAACCATCTAGGATTATCTTTTAGAATAGATGTATCAAGTGCCCTATTCATTAGTGTGATGGTAACCCTTTCTAACTTTCTCTCCTTCACAATTTGACAGTCATCAAGCGTTAGCACAAATTTGAGGACACCATCACATTGAATAGCATATGATTGTAAGGCCTCCAAGTCATATAGAAAATATTATTGTATCTATTGTTGTTGTAAGATTCCTCCTCAGCCTGAATAATGAGTAAGCCTTTACTTCATTACCTTGTAATCATTCCCTGTTTTTGAATACAAGAAAATATTATTTTTTCTTGTTTTTGCTTAGTGAGATAAAAATTTCTAGAGAGTGGTAAATCAATATTGAGATATTTTTAGATATATAAATTCTATAAATATCAAAAATATGTTTCCCTGAAACAAAAAATCAAAATAAATTTTCCAAGGTGCAATTGGAATTAATTAAAAATGATTTAGAAGACCTTAGCCGCCTAAGGGTCAAGATTTTTTGAAAATTTTGGATTATGGTCCAATTAAGGTTCCTATGGACCAATAAGATTAATCCAAGTGTTGGGATGAGATAAATCCAATGAATAAAAGAAAATACCCAAAAATGAGTAAATGCCCACATAAGATGAAGAGTTGACTGAGTACAAGATATATTAGTTAAAAATTATGAAATATTACTAAAAAAATGAGATATTTTGGAGTAATCATTCATTTTTGACACCTTGGTAAGGAAAAGGGGGTCCTTCAAGGAGGTGCCTATTTCACATGTGTGGAGGAGTTTTAAACTAAAAAATAATAGGACATTTTTATCTCTCCTCTCTCTCCTAGATCAAACCAGATCAAAAAGGGAGCCAAACTGGTCCAAATCTTGTCCAAATTCAGCCAAACTGAAGCTAGAAAATTTTAGAACTTAGTTGGACTCAGTTAGTGGCCTCCATCACCTATAAATAGACCCTCATTCTTTTGTATTCTCATCTATGAACTAAACTATGCCGGTATTACTCTAAGTTAAGCTTATTTTCTATTATCCTCTAAAAATCCTTTACAAATTGAAGAGATTGGAGCTTCTCTCTCTCTTCAATCTTCCTTAGAGTCTTCATCAACATACTAAACCAATTGATTGGTTGGGGGCCTCTCCATTGACTAAAGAATCAAGCAAATTAAGAGGTAAAATGTGGTTTATGGTCTTTTTTCTTAATCTCAAAATGTTTCTCACTTCTCAACCCCTCTCAAGCTTGAGGAAGCATTCAATTGAATGGCTCTTTAATGCAATTGGAATCTCTAATGAATTTTAGTGATAAATCTTATAAATTTTACATTTATGCATTTGTTTGGACATCTTGACTCTGATCAATGGGTCAGACCAAGTCAACGGTGTAAGGCAATCTTGTCCATACAAAGCTTTGAAAGGACTCATCCCAATGCTTTGATGATAAGAAGCATTGCAAATGGCTTAACCACTTCTTGGGTTCCCTGCCCCACAGCATGACCGAAGGATATCTTCAATTACCTGGTTCACTCTTTCAGTCTGGCCATCTGTTCGGGGTGATAGGCTGTGCTGAGATCCTAGAAAGTTCCTACTGCTTCAAAGAATGCAGTCCAGAATTTTGATGTGAATTTGGGATCTCTGTTACTTACTATCCTCCTAGGTAAACCATGCAATCCGAAGATCTCCGTAAGGAAAACTCTGGCAACATCCACTGCAGAGTATGTTTCTTTCACTGGAATCAGATGGGCAACTTTGGTTAGCTTGTCAACTACCACAAAAATGGAGTTGTAACTTGATTGCACTGAAGGTAATCCAGTGACAAAGTCCATACTGATACATTCCCACTTCATCTCTGTGGAATGTCTAGAGGCTGCAGTTTCCCGACAAAGTCCATACTGATATATTTCCACTTCATTTGTGGAATGTCTAGAGGCTGCAGTTTCCCTGACATCTTGACTCTTTCTGCCTTGACTCTTTGACTGATACATTCCCACTTCATCTGTGGAATGTCTAGAGGCTGTAGTTTCCCTGGCATCTTGACTCTCTCTGCCTTGACTCTTTGACACATTAAGCATTTCCGCACATGATCAAGTACATCCTTTTTGAGTCCTGGCCAGAAGCTTTTCTTGACAGACATATAGGTTTCTATAAACCCTGTGTAAGATTCCTCCCCAGCCTCTCAAGATGTCCAGCATCTTCCCTTGTAATCAAATCCCTCTTCAGAAATATAAAAGATCTTGTTTCTACCTGTTTTAGAGAGAGAAAATGTTCTAGAGAGGTTATTCAGATTTTGAATATTTTTGGATGAAAAAATATCTCTTCTTATTAAAATAAGTTCCCCCAAAACATAAGTTCAAAAAGATTTTCAGAAGGTGCATTAGAAATCAAGTATAATCTGTTCAAGAGGCCTTACCCTAGGAGTCAAGATTTTTGAAAAATTTTAAATTAAGATTTTGAGGGGCCAATCAGATTCATCCAAATGTGTGGAGAAGATAAATAGAAGAAATAAAGAAAATCCCCCCAAAAATGAGTAAATACTCACATAAGATGAAGAGTGGACTAAGGACCAAAGG
The DNA here is from genome assembly GCF_041138505.1 of Cibotium barometz. Lineage (NCBI taxonomy): Eukaryota > Viridiplantae > Streptophyta > Polypodiopsida > Cyatheales > Cibotiaceae > Cibotium > Cibotium barometz. The sequence continues at coordinate 24,340,616 of NC_141066.1, forward strand.
AATTACTAAAAAAATGGATTTTTGACACCTCACAATAGGGATTCCCCCCTCATGAATGAGGCGCCTAATTCACATGTGTGGTGGAGTTTTAAATCATAAAAAATTGAGATATTTCATCTCTCCTCTCTCCTAATTCAAGTCTAGTTCCAAAAAGTAAGCTAAACTGACCTAAAAATGGTCAAAAATTGACCAAACTGATTTGGAAAATTCTAGAATCAGTTTGCTTGGTTAGGAGCTCACTTTTTCCTATAAATACAAGTCTCCCCCTTTGTTGAAGCTTAATAGTGTTTTATGCACTGTTACTCTACTCCTCCCAAGAGCCAAGAACTGTGAATTTCTTAATAATTCACTAGTTTTTGACCATGCCCTCTTCTAAAGAATTGGTGGCCACTCTTGTTGCAAACAAGAGTAGAACCCTCAAACCATCAAGCCAAAGGAAAGCTCCCAAAATTCATGTAAGTTAGAAATCTTATATTTTTCTTTATTCTTTTAATGGTTTTCTAAATTGTTTGTTATCTTAAAATGATAAATAGATGCTATGCCTTCTTGGAAAGGCTTTCCCCCTCTCTCATTCTTAAAATTAGCCCTTCTTTATCCTAGTTAAGTGATCTAATTGTTGGAATTAATCTTTTCATATTGTTTCTCTCTTAAAATGAAAATTGATTAATTTAGAATGCTTTAAACCAATTGGGGATAATTCCTAAGTAGATTAAGGTTAGAAAAATTAAAAAATGGTCAGCCATACAAAGGAGGTTAGGGCAAAATTTTCTAAAAATTTGTGAAATAAATTTTATCTTTTATTAATAAAAAAGAGTAATCCCCATCGTTAGTGTATTCTAAAAGTGTCATTTTCATTCATGCATAGAAAGATGCATATTGATTATTTTTTATTATTATAAAAGAGTGATTTTTAATAGAATTAAATTCTATGCATAGAAAGATGCATATTGATTTTTTTTATTATTATAAAAGAGTGATTTTAATAGAATTAAATTCTATGCATAGAAAGATGCCTATTGATTATTTTTTATTATTATAAAAGAGTGATTTTTAATAGAATTAAATTCTATGCATAGAAAGATGCATATTGATTATTTTTATTATTATAAAAGAGTGATTTTAAATAGAAATAAATTCTATGCATAGAAAGATGTATATTGATTATTATTTTTATTATAAAAGAGTGATTTTATATAAAAGAATAAATTTTTTAATTATAAAATTATTACGTATATCATTATTGATTTTTATGCATAAAATGATGCATTAAAGATTTTTTTTAAAAAGAAAAGTGTTACCTTCATCATTATTGATTTTTATGCATAAAATAATGCATAAAAGAATTTTTTTTATTATAAAAGTTACTTTCAATAATATTGATTTTTATGCATAAAATGATGTATAAAAGAATTTTTTTATTATAAAAGTGTTACTTTCATCATTATTGATTTTTGTGCATAAAATAATACATAAAAGAAATTTTTTATTGTAAAAGTGTTACTTTCACTAATATTGATTTTTATGTATAAAATGATACATAAAAGAAAATTTTTTATTTACAAAAGTGTTGCTTTCACCAATATTGATTTTTATGCATAAAATGATGCATAAAAGAAATTTTTTATCAAAATAAGAGTTCACTTTAATCCTATGTTTAAATCCCATGAATATTGGAAAAATAAATAAGTAAATACTCAGTGAAGGAAAATTATACCGTTTCATATTCTCTAGAATGGTAATAATGAGAAAATTCAAAAAAACTATCGAAGTCAAAATTTTAGATAAATGACTAATTTATTCCTCATAGAAATTCGTGTTTAGTTTTGAATTCAGTAAAGCAGTAATTGAAATGATCTCAATATGCGCCAGGGAAGGTGGATGCAGACCCTGCACGAATTTGATTTTGAAATCAAGTATTGCCCACGCAAAGAAACTTTGGTAGCAGATGCCCTCAGCAGAAAAGCCTCCTTGCTTGCAATTACTGTAGTGTCAAATCCTTTGATTATTGAAGCAAGAGAGAAGATCATGCAGGATAGATTCTTTGGCCCTATTGCTACCCTACTTATGCAGGAAAGCAAAACTCCACAGGAGTTGAACCGAGTTCAAGGGTATAGCCTGGATGATGGAATTATGTATTATAATTCCAGGCTGTACCCTTGAACCGAGTTCAAGGGTATAGCTTCCAAGCTGTACCCTTGAACCGAGTTCAAGGGTATAGCCTGGATGATGGAATTATGTATTATAATTGCAGGCTCTGCATTCCCAACACTGAGGGAACTAAGGGTCAAATTCTGAATGAAGCCCATGACAGCCTTATTGCAGGACATCCAGGTTTCATCAAAACCTACATGTCTGTGAAGAAAAGCTTCTTTTGGCATGGTCTAAAAAAGGACATGCTTAATCATGTACGTCAATGTCTGACCTGTCAGAAAGTCAAGGCTGAAAGAGTAAAAATGCCTGGGAAATTACATCATTTAGACATCCCCCCCCCAGATGAAGTGGGAATGCATCAGTATGGATTTTATTATTGGATTACCTTCAGTGCAATCAGGTTGTTACAACTCCATCTTCATGGTAGTTGATAGACTAACCAAAGTTGCCCATCTGATTCGAGTAAAAGAAACCTACACTACGGATGTGGCCAGAGTGTTCCTCAAGGAAATCTTCCGATTGCATGGCCTACCCAAATCTTCCGATTGCATGGCCTACCCAGATCCCAAATTCATGTCAAGATTATGGACTGCATTTTTTGAAGCAGTAGGAACTTTCTTGGATCTCAGCACAGCTTACCACCCTGAGACCGATGGACAAACAGAAAGGGTAGACCAAGTAATCAAAGATATACTTCGGTCATGCTGTGGTGGCAGGGAACCCAAGAAGTGGCTAAGCTATCTGCACCTAGTCGAGTTTGCCTACAATACTTCTTATCACAGAAATATTAGGATGAGCCCTTTCAAAGCTTTGTATGGACAAGATTGCTTAACTCCATCAACTTGGTCCGACCCATTGATTAGGGTCGAGATGTCTAGACAGATGCTTGATAACATGGAGCAGCAAATGCAGTCAAATCGCAAAGATATAAAAGCTGCCCAGGATAGAGAGAAGCAGTATGCAGATAAGAAGAGGACAGACAAAGAATTCGAAGAAGCAGATATGGTCTTCATTCGCCAAAAGAAGTTCTCTATCTCTTAGGAAGTACAAGAAGTTATCCCCCAGATATTGTGGGCCTATCTGAATAGAGAGAAAGTAGGTGACTTAGCCTACGAGCTTCTTCTACCTCCTCATCTCAAAGTACATAATGTATTTCATGTCAGCCTTCTTAAAAAGTATGTACCAAGCCCGAATCATGTGCTTGATGACATGTGCTTGATGATGACATCTTAACTTCTTCAACCGAAGGGTAGATGGAACTCCAACCTGAAGAAATCCTTGATGTTCGAGAAAAGGTTCTTAGGAACAGAATTCTGAGAGAATTATTGGTCAAATGGAAGTTCTATCCTTTTGAAGATGCCACCTGGGAGAAAGAAGCCGAATTGTTGTGGGATTACTCCCAGTTTGCGAGATGAGAACATCTCGCGTTTTTCAAGTGGGAGAGAATGTAAGATTTCTTCCCAGCCTCTCAAGATGTCCAACATCTTCCCCTGTAATCAAATCCCTCTTCAAAAATATAAAAGATCTTATTTCTACCTGTTTTGGCCTAGAGAGAGAAAATGTTCTAGAGAGGTTATTCAGATTTTGAATATTTTTGGATGGAAAAATATCTCTTCTTATTAAAATAAGTTCCCCCGAAATAGAAGTTCAAAAAGATTTGCAGCAGAAGGTGCATTAGAAATCAAGTATAATATGTTCAAGAGGCCTTACCCTAGGGGTCAAGATTTTTGAAAAATTTTAAATTAAGGTTTTGAGGGGCCAATCAGATTCATCCAAATGTGTGGAGAAGATAAATAGAAGAAATAAAGAAAATCTCCCCAAAAATGAGTAAATACTCACATAAGATGAAGAGTGGACTAAGGACCAAAGGAATTACTAAAAAAATAGATTTTTGACACCTCACAATAGGGATTCCCCCCTCATGAATGAGGCACCTACTTCACATGTGTGGTGGAGTTTTAAATCATAAAAATTGAGATATTTCATCTCTCCTCTCTCCTAATTCAAGTCTAGTTCCAAAAAGTAAGCTAAACTGACCTAAAAATGGTCAAAAATTGACCAAACTGATCTGGAAAATTCTAGAATCAGTTTGCTTGGTTAGGAGCTCACTTTTTCCTACAAATACAAGCCTCCCCCTTTGTTGAAGCTTAATAGTGTTTTATGCACTGTTACTCTACTCCTCCCAAGAGCCAAGAACTGTGAATTTCTTAATAATTCACTAGTTTTTGACCATTCCCTCTTCTAAAGAATTGGTGGCCACTCTTGTTGCCAAACAAGAGTAGAACCCTAAAACCATCAAGCTAAAGGAAAGCTCCCAAAATTCATGTAAGTTAGAAATCTTATATTTTTCTTTATTCTTTTAATGGTTTTCTAATTTGTTTGTTATCTTAAAATGATAAACAGATGCTATGCCTTCTTGGAAAGGCTTTTTCCCTCTCTCATTCTTAAAATCAGCCCTTCTTTATCCTAGTCAAGTGATCTAATTGTTGGAATTAATCTTTTCATATTGTTTCTCTCTTAAAAGTGAAAATTGATTAATTTAGAATGCTTTAAACCAATTGGGGTAAGTAGATTAAGGTTAGAAAAATTAAAAAATGGTCAGCCATACAAAGGAGGTTAGGGCAAAATTTTCTAAAAATTTGTGAAATAAATTTCATCTTTTATTAATAAAAAAGAGTAATCCCCATCGTTAGTGTATTCTAAAAGTGTCATTTTCATTCATGCATAGAAAGATGCATATTGATTATTTTTTATTATTATAAAAGAGTGATTTTTAATAGAATTAAATTCTATGCATAGAAAGATGCATATTGATTACTTTTTTTATTATAAAAGACTGTTTTTTAATAGAATTAAATTCTATGCATAGAAAGATGCATATTGATTATTTATTATTATTATAAAAGAGTGTTTTTTAATAGAATTAAATTCTATGCATAGAAAGATGCATATTGATTATTTTTTATTATTATAAAAGAGTGATTTTTATTGGAATTAAATTCTATGCATAGAAAGATGCATATTGATTATTTTTTTATTACAAAACTATTAATTTCATCAAAATGGATAGTTATGCATAAATAGATGCATAAAAGAATAATTTTTTAATTATAAAAGTGTTACTTTCATCATTATTGATTTTTATGCATAAAAGGATGCATAAAAGAATTTTTTAAATTATAAAAGTGTTACTTTCATCAAAATGGATTTCTATGCATAAATAGATTCATAAAAGAACAATGTTTTTAATTATAAAAGTGTTACTTTCATCATTATTGATTTTTATGCATAAAATGATTTTTATAAAAGTGTTACCTTCATTATTATTATTTTTTATGCATAAAATAATGCATAAAAGAATTTTTTTATTGTAAAAGTGTTACTTTCACTAATGTTGATTTTTATGCATAAAATGATGTATAAAAGAAATTTTTTATTATAGAAGTGTTACTTTCATCATTATTGATTTTTATGCATAAAATAATGCATAAAAGAATTTTTTTATTGTAAAAGTGTTACTCTCACTAATATTTATTTTTATGTATAAAATGATGCATAAAATAAATTTTTTATTACAAAAGTGTTGCTTTCACCAATATTGATTTTTATGCATAAAATGATGCATAAAAGAATTTTTTTAAATCAAAATAAGAGTTCACTTTAATCCTATGTTTAAATCCCATGAATATTGGAAAAATGAATAAGTAAATACTCAGTGAAGGAAAATTATACCGTTTTATATTCTCTAGGATGGTAATGAGAAAATTCAAAAAAACTATCGAAGTCAGAATTTTAGATAAATGACTAATTTATTACTCATAGGAATTCGTGTTTAGTTTTGAATTCAGTAAAGTAGTAATTGAAATATTACCTTCGAGAAAGATAGTTTAGGGAGAACCTTTCTAGACTCAAACCCTGAATCAAACTATGACCAAGACGTAACTCCTTCGTCCAGCTTCAAGAAATGACGATGTGACCAGTTCAGTAATCTACACTCAAATCACCCACCGAAATTGAAACTAAGTTGAGACCTTTGATTTTGATTTGAGGATCAAGAATTCAGAGTTCGAGGAATTTTGCTTGGGAATCCAGACCTGTGATCTAGAAGTCTTGGGATATGGAATTAAGATATACTCATTGTATTCAAAAGAAAATCAAAACTAAAAACTTGCATAGAAACCCTGTTTTCTTAAAGGACTATCTTACGCCAGAATGCTGGTGGAGGGAGCATTTGGTATATGTGTGTTCTAAGGGAAGTTCGGTTGCAACAGCTGGCGGGGAGTGTTCAAAGGACGGCTCACGTGGCAAAGCCTGCCTAGGTCTTGACCAGCCTCGGTAAGGTTAAAATGGTGCGCTTTCGATACGATGGACGAGGGCCGACGAAGCGGTCCCTGAGTGAAGTGCCAAGACACCTAAGGAGGATCCTGTAGGGTTCTGACCAGGTGATGCACGGGCTTGTGGTACCCGAGGACACCCATGCATGTCGTGGAAGATATATATGTATGATGACGAGAAACTTATTATAATCTGTTATTGGATCTCGTTGTTGACCTGCTGGTCTCAATGGAGAGTCCAGAGTGATACGGTTTTGTGAGAAACAAGGATTGAATGGAAATTTTGAGTTGTGACATCTGTACCCAGTAATTATTTGTCAATGGATTGTTTTATAAATTAAAGTTTAAAGAGGAGTGTGTGAGTATCTGTATTCTAAAGCAAAAGTTTAAGAATGGCTTTCAATTATGGGTGGGTGAGTGCTTGTCTGGTTCTACTATTCCAGTGGTTGGGCGGTGGCTAACCCATGGGCCGGATGGGGTTAGGTTGGAATCAGTAGAGTTTTAATAATAAAATTGATTAACGCTTAGAATTCGAATAGTTAAATAATAACCTGAAGACTAGATCAACGGCTGTGCCTAATTCAATTAGAAAAAAAGCGTTGATTCCTTCAAGTTAAGTTTGTTATAGTTTCCCTTCTATCCAGTTTATTCAGATGAAGGTTAGTTCAGTCTTGACCTCGTTAGAAAAATTCATTAAGAAATTCAAAATGGTGGAATCGTCCCCGCTTTCCGGGCATGGGAAATTTTCTCGATTTCGGTTTTCGGAATGACCACCAGCTTAGTCTCGTGCCCGGACATTCGAGAGTGAGGCCCGAGTGGGAAACCCTACCCCGCGCATGAGAAAACTACTTCCGCTGCTACCATTCAGGGAATCCGGTGCGTAGAGGGGGCAGTGGGATCTCACACCCTGGGATGTCCAGCTATCATGTTATTATGGGCTTCTCTCAGAATTCTTCCCTTTATTAGGAATACATAGCCGATTATTATAATACATGCATCCTTCATTCAATTTGTATCCAAGATGTAAGATTCCTCCCCAGCCTCTCAAGATGTCCAGCATCTTTCCCTGTAATCAAATCCCTCTTCAGAAATATAAAAGATCTTGTTTCTACCTGTTTTGGCCTAGAGAGAGAAAATATTCTAGAGAGAGGTTATATTGTCCGTCCCTCTCGTAGTCTAACCAAATTCATTCGGTTTAATTCTAACAAGATATCTAGTTTTGGGTTAATATCAATTTAGTGATTTTACCAATTAAAGTATCCAAAGATATTCTTTCTGCCACATAATTTCTCGACCTTAATTCATTAGGTAGAATCATGGTGGAAATTCATCTTTTGACACTAAGATTTAATTCAAATCCATCTTTTCTTAAATATCATGAAAATTCTTCTTTTAACTAAATACCAATTACCTATTTTTTTGAATAAACTTAAAATCCCTCTTTTTCTCATTTAATGAAAGCAATCCAATTATCATACATGGGAACTCCTCTTTTACCATAAATTAAATCTATCTAAAATTCTCTTAAAAATTACATAAAATATCCATTAATTCCATTAAACTAGAAATTCCACTTTTCTTATTCAAATGATTGAATTCCAATATGGTGGGAACTCCTCTTTCATCATTTAAATTTATCTATGCAAAAAGATAAATTTAACTAAATTTTCTCTTAAAAATTAAATAAAATTCTCCATTAATTCCTTTACACTAGAAATTCCACTTTTCTCATTTAAATGGTTGAATTCCAATTATGGTGGGAATTCCTCTTTCATCATTTAAATTAATCTATGCAAAAAGATAAATTTAACTAAATTTTCTCTTAAAAATTAAATAAAAATCTCCATTAATTCCTTTACACTAGAAATTACATTTTTCTCATTTAAATGGTTGAATTTCAATTATGGTGGGAATTCCTCTTTCATCATTTAAATTTATATATGCAAAAAGATAAATTTAACTAAATTTTCTCTTAAAAATTAAATAAAATTCTCTATTAATTTCTTTACACTAGAAATTCCACTTTTCTCATTTAAATGGTTGAATTCCAATTATGGTGGGAATTCCTCTTTCATCATTTGAATTTATCTATGCAAAAAGATAAATTTAACTAAATTTTCTCTTAAAAATTAAATAAAAAGAATTCCTTTTTTATCATTTAAATTTATCTATGCAAAAAGATAAATTTAACTAAATTTTCTCTTAAAAATTAAATAAAAATCTCCATTGAATTAATAGTCCTTAATTTAACATTGTTTAAGGGATATTTTAACTATATTTCAAGAGTCATTCATACTACAGGGCCATGACTTTGAACTATATTTTCAAAGATTAATTCATTAAAACATGTATTATAATATGAAGAAAGGAGTAGACATATAGAGACATATAGAGTGAGGAAAGAAGGTATGTAGAACACTATCTTTACTTTGCGATGATAAAAAAAGTAACAGTTTATGGAAAATTATTGTTAAGGAGAGAGGTCTAGAGGGTTGGAGTAAAAGGACAGTTTTCAGTGGAAGAAACATGTAAGTTTTTGACTTTTAATTAGATATAAATTTAATTAGCTTTATATAAAATTAAAGGTCTTAAGGATTAGCATAATGATATTTATCTTTGCAAATCAAATTCGTTGGACGTTAGATAGTCTTAAATGTTAGAGTGTTTATATGTGGATGGGAGGGAGGGTTTATACATTGGAGTTTGGGTTGGTGTGAATATTCAAATTTAGTTAATGTTGGTCCCACCAACCCAATAAATCTTCCTAAGGAGTTTGCGGCATCTATAAAGCTTGAGAATTTTGTGGGGTAAAAGGGTGGTTAGCATAGGCATTGAAGAGTACGTTTTATGCATTCAACTTAGATATTTTGGAGCTCTATGAGACTATTAAAGTTTTAGGACTTGGATATGGACCTTAAGGACTTTCACTTAGCTTTGGATTCAATGGCGAGCTTATTAATATGTTGACCAAGATGATGAAAGGATATGGCAAAACTTGGGATTTAGAGTTTCCTGGTGCCCTATGGGCCTATAGGGTTGCTATTAAAAAGGGAACCAAATTCTCTCCATTCCATTCGGTGTTTGGGAAGGAAGCCTTAACTACCTATAGAAGTGGAGATTTGTGAAGGTATTAATGAAGCATGAAGAAATATGTGCTAATGCTTTACAACAAAGACTTTTGTATTTGCAAGAATTACAACTTGATAGGATATGAGCCTTTGACCATTATGCTCAAGTATTGCTAAATAGCCAGGAGAGGTCTAACAAGGAAGTCAAAGACAAGGGCATTGGGAGAGGTGATCTTGTGCTTAGATACAACAACAGGCTCGATAACACCTTTCGAACAAAGTTTTAGATCAAGTGGGAAGGACCATTCTATGTGATACAGAGATTAAAAAATGGAACCTATCAGCTTGCAAATTTAGATGGGAAGTGGCAAAAGAAGAGATTAAATGGTTTTAGATTAAAGAATGACATAGCCCATCTCATGTGACCATAATGAAGGATGAAATGTATTGGGTAGAGGTTGCAGATGAAGACCTTACACAACAACAAGAAGAAGAGAACTTTGGTTGCGTTTTATTCTCTACTGTTGAGCATGAATGCTCTAGTATTTTGAGGGGAGCACAAAGTATGTGAAGTTGGGAAATCAAACTGAAAATTCATGTATATACGTGTAGTGTTCTGGTGTTTTTGTTTTGAGCAATGATAGTTGGCTTGTATCTAGAGTAGGTGCTATGGCATGTGTCTTTTGCATGTGCGTTGGGATGTATGTCTTGTCTCTGCATCATTACATTTTGTATATTTATAGCATCATTTGCTTGCATGAGTGGCATGTGTGTTTGAGATCAAGCCATGATGACAATTTTTCTAGGAGCTTCTTGATGTGGCTATATATCCTAATACATGGTCTTGGTAGCAGCAATCGCTTAGGGGTGAAACTAATAATGGAAGAGGCACTTGATGGTCTCAGGCATGGTTTTTGGGAGAGTAACTTGGTAATCTCAAAGGGTAACATGTATATTACTTGGTATGTGTGTTGATTTTCAGCTTGCACACACCATGGATCTTGAGTATGTGACGTTGTTGTGTGGCGGGTGGTGTTACCCCGATTTGCACATGACCATAAACTTATGGTGGATTTCTTGAAAATGAACAAAGGCAAGACAAGCTTGTGGGGTATTTGCTACTTGGGCGCATGAGAACTTGGGCTAGTATGGAGAGGTTGCCTCTCAAGTGTGTGAACAAGTGTTAGTGTGATGGTGTGCTTGGGGGAAATGGAGGAAGGCAAAGGCATAGGAACAACCCATTAAGCATTTGAAATTTGAACTTTTATATTAAAAAAAAACTAAGATGTTGGCTTGCTAGAATGGCAAGAGCATGGCAAACAGTCCACGTGGTAATTGATGGAAGGTGGCAAGAAGGCATCAATTGGACACGACGTGGGCAGCAGCGAACCAATTGCCTCTGAGGGGATCGAAGTCTGATCACTATATAAGGATACGAGAGGTAAAGATTAACTCACAAGTTCCTCACTATATAAGGATACGGGAGGTAAAGCTTAACTCACAAGTTTCTCACTATGGGCTGATATCTGAATTCTCAACCCATTATATGTGATGGTGACCCAATAATTCTGTTCCTGAGCTTAGTTTTTGTGTGTGTAAGTAGTGTTTGTGGATGGTGGTAGTTTCATGTCCTTTTATTATGAATGGTTACCATGATCAATTGAGGGTTTGTTTATGCTTTGAATACCACTCTCATTCTTGGGGTGTGTAATGTGTTGGGTTTGAGTCATTATGATGTGAATGTGTTATCAGTGTGGAAGAAAGAGGACAAAGGCAATCTTCCACACAAATGGAAGTTACATGCAACTCATTTAATCATCTTGTAATGTCTTAAATCTCATATATTGCGTAGGTGTGTGGAAGTGACCAAAGTGTTTGTATCATGATCTTATCCCTTGTATTAGAAGTGACCAAAGTGTTTGTATCATGATCTTATCCCTTGTATTAGAACCATGGATACAACATATCTCAACATAGAAGTTTTCCACTAGATATTTTATGTTCCTTCTGCATGAATTATGAATGGTTCATCTTACTCCAACTACCAGCAAGGTTGAGTGATGTGCAAATTCCATGGATCTACCAGAATAGGTAATTGACGCAGAGATAGTGCAAGAAGAAGACATGGACTATAACTGTCTTTATGTGAATACCAATTTTCCTTTTTTGTTAAACATAACCATGTATTAGTTTGTTGACATATCCAAAAGAGGTTTTTTTGTATAAAACTAGGTTTTTTTGTATAAAACTAGGTTTTTTCTTGCGATGGTTATGGGTTTTTACTGGAAACTCATATGTGAGGCTGAGTGTAGTGGGATTGATTTCCATTGAAGTGTGTTAGTGGCTTTGCTCGACTTCTTGGAATGTAGAAGTTTGTTTGGGAGTGTATTTTGTTTAGATTGGGTTTGTCATGATTAGGGATTGGTGCTTAGCAAAGAGTCATAGAGTGCTCCTCGAGTATATTTTAAGGGTTGAGAGCTTGACAGAGGTATAGAGGCAAAGATTGATTGCTGCTTGTCACATCACAACGCCATTGCTACTTGAATAGCATGCTATTCTTAGCCATCTTTCTTTGTGCCAAATCTTGCATTGTGCCTTACCAAATTACACAAGATTCTTCATTGAATTGTGTATTTACTAGTGATTAACTTGTGAGGTCATGCTCATCAAAGTGATGCATCATTCATCAAATCGCTTGTCATTCTTGGCCTTCACATCATTCTTGAAAACATATAAAAAGTCCCTCTCCCCCTAGCATTTCACGTTATTCTTTACCTCCTAGCCAAACTCTTGATAGTTTTCACCACATTTTCTCTCTCTATAGCACACTCTCTCACTAGTTCTTTGATACTCTGTCTCTTACTTGCACACTCACTATCACTTCCATCTCTCTCTGAATTCTTATCTAACACATTCTCTCTCCTCCAAACCCCATGGAAAATGATGCTGAATCCGAGTGGAGCGGATCTAGTAGACACCGATAAAGAGGAAAGCATATACCCCCAATTATAGAAGGAACATTCCTTCTCAATCCAAAAGGGTTCCTTGGTGGATGCAATGAACGATAGTATAATCCACTTCTCCATTAATACAAACCAAAATCTTACCCTACATAGTATAATCCACTTCTCCATTAATACAAACCAAAATCTTACCCTACATAGCCACCTACGACAATAGTTCTACACCTTTGCCACATGAGAAGAAATCAAGCCACATATGGAAAGGCTAGGGCTTGGAGGCCTAGTCAACCTATCACCCAAGGGGTTAGACCTGACGAGATGTGCTCAATATATCACATCCTTCAACACCAACACCAAAATAGGGGTTGTCAAGGGGAAAAACAGGGAGGAGGCTAATATCAAAACTAACCTATGAGCTCATTAGGGAAGCCCTCAACCTTCCAAAAATGAATACTCCTTATAAGAGCAGTAGTATAAAGGACTACGTATCCCTAGCTACATGGAATCCTGCTTAGTGATCTTGATGAAAAACCTCTGCAATGTTTTTCTGCAATGTTTTAAGAGCATCAGACTCTTCTGGATCAACAGGCGAGCTATGCAGGCAGTTTGCCTCGTCGATGATTAGGGAAGGAAATCCTGCTACATGACCACATGGAGGAAGGTCTTTGCATCGTGTTGCCTGTGTATTATAAGTTCCATCTCCAAGGTCTCTTCCTCCTGTAATAGTAATTGTACAATGCCTTCAGGAGTGTTCAAGGTGACTGTGTTCAGGAGTGTTCAAGGTGACTGTGTGCATGGATTCATTAATTGAATATAATGAGCCACGTATCCGCATTCCACCAAGGATGACATCATACTTAAGGGAATCTAGGGTAATATGGAATGTAAATTCCACATCTCCACCGATTGTTTGAGTAGCATAGCTAAAGTAACCGAGAATATGTTAATGTTTTGTCCATTGGCTCCTCTTGCAAGACCATTGTCTGTAGGGATGAGTTTAGGTTGTCCCAACAATGACACCCAAGTGGCTGTTGTCATGATGTTATGACTAGATCGAGGGGTAATCAATGCGCGTTTTACGCTTAACATCATTTCTTGTGGGAAATCCAACCATCTCATGATAGAATCTTCAAGAGGAACTATGGATGTTTCAGTATTTGTTTCAGCTTCAGATCCCATTTTGGTTTCATATTCCCATTCACTTTCGTCCTCTTTTTGGCTCGCAGCTTTTTCAAGAGTACCCAATGTGTACAATGGCACACTTGGTTCTCTGACTATTCTGAATGAGGTCTGGTTTCGATAGTTTGTTGTCCCTTATTTTTCTTGGGTTTAGAAGGTTTTGGTTTGTGTTTTGGTTCCTGCTTTAAAGCATGTTCTTCTACCCAATTTGAGGTATTGTCTTTTGCGTTCTTTTTTATTGTCTCTTGTGCCTTGGCTTGTAAGCGTGTAAGAACATTCAAGGGTACCGTGGACAATTGTCCATTTTGTACACTTAAGATGTTAAGATTTGTATTTTGTGAGACAAGTTGCATTGAAGCAACTTGTCTTGGGCAATCTTGGAACATGTGATCAATGCCACATCGTTCACACATGGGTTGCAAAGTGTCAGTGTCTATGGGCATGGAAATATTCCAAACTGTGCAGTTTGCCACTTTGTCAGGTCCATGACAATAGAAACACTAAAGTGTTCGATCAACTGCTTCTTGAGCAGTTTCTACCCTTTTGATTGGTTCTGTTTGGTGCACGGGAAATGGGGGTTTTGAGTCAATTGTTGATGGATTGGGACACTTTGTAGTATCATGACCAAAGGATTTACAATATATGCAGTACAAAAAGAGAGGTGTCTTGTATGCATATAATGGGGATTGGGATGGTCATAGTTTGCACTTAACACAAGGCATATCACTCCTAACTTGTAGAGGCATTAAGGATGATTGGTTTTGAAGGAGCTCATCCTCTCTTATAGATCTAATTACATGGACTTGTCAAGTAAAGCATGATAGCAAGGCCTATGACTGAGGGGCCATAGGATGTCTATTCAAACTTGATTATATCCATAGGATGTCTATTCAAACTTTATAAGCCTCTAGGACCTGATTATAAGTCCTCCAAGACTTTATTATAGGGTCACATGTTGCTTATTAACATGGAATTGACAAGTAACAAATGGGAGAAGGCCTATGACCAAGGGGCCATAGGGTGTCTATTAAAAAGTGAGGATAAGGCTTATCTTGATTACAAGAGGCCTATGAACAGGGCCATATTAGGATATATATATGTATATTTCTCCTCTAATTTTTTTTCTCTTTCTTCTTTACTCGTGGGCAACGAGCGACGACGATAGCAATTTCTTTTTTTTTCTCCCCAGCGCTGTGTCCTTTTAGCCATGAAGAAGCGCTAAATTTTTTAATTTTAAGTGACCTAAATCCAAACTATATATATATATATATATATATATATATATATATATATATATATATATATATATATATATATATATATATATATAGAGCCTCATTTTTCATTTACGCTGGCCGTTAAGCTTAAGCTTTTAATGTTTTAATTAGAGCATAGAATATATCCAAAATTATAGACTTATATATATATATATATATATATATATATATATATATATATATATTATTTCTAAAATGCCCTATGGACTGGTCATTGACAACAGCTAGCCGAGAAAAAAAAAACCTACAGGTGATTTTGGTAAAATTTTTAAGTAATTTGAAGAAGAATAAGTTTATATTTATGTATGGTTGAAAGAAGGCTTGTTTTAACCATTGGATAACAAATCCTCATCAATCTATTGCCCGAAGGGTAAAGTAAGGTGGAAAACCAATCAAATCAACAAGGAAAGAAGCATAGAGACCCACAATTGGATTGCTAAACTAGTAACAGTGTTTGAATTCCATAATGGAAGGCTAATATAAATCCTTCAAATTAGAGAAGTTTAGTTTAAACTTATCCTTCTGTGAGCAAACATGTCCATTTTGTGAAAGGGGAGGAAGATCCAAGTTGGAGTGGTGAAAGGTTTGTGAATACCATTTGAGCAGGACTGGAAGAAGGTGGTGTTTGATGTATGGACTCTCAAATTTCTCTTACTGTCAAGTTGATGTTCTCTTTATCTTTGGCCTCCTTTTGCTCCAAAACCTGTTGAAAAGATGCAATATCTTGTGCAACCTCTAATTGTTGTAAGCTGCCTCGCATCCCCATTTTTTCCAGCATTGTTTGGTGATAATGCTCACTCCTACCTTGCCGTCTAGGATTGCGGTGACTTAAAGCTCATTAAAAGTTAGGGGCAATGCTCTGTTGAGTTCGTCTCCTTCAAAATACTTCCCTAGCTTGTTCACACAGACCATAGGAACTCCACTAATTCTGTCTAGTTATATGGATCATTCCTCATTGGCCTCGTTGGAACTTCCTAGTCCCACCTATTCTTTCATTCCTTCTCGAAGCCTTCCTTCCATCCAATGCTTCAAGTCCTTCCATAGACTCGTGCTACCTTGAAGTAAAGTTCCAATGTGAATCTAGACTTGTGAAGATTGAAAGGAGGAAAGACCTACAATAGCTCTCAAAATGGGTGTGGGTGCATGGATCTAGTTCTCCCTATTCATGCTTAGGATTTTCAACGTGTAGAGTATAGGGATATAAACTTCAAAGTCTAATGTTCTTGGGTGGTCATCCCAAAGATTCTTAAGATATGTAGTAACAATGTCCACCTGTTGAGGGACTGTTGTGGCTTTTGAGTCTACCTCTCAGGGGAGGTTCTCAAGGAGTGCCTGGTGATTGGGACTTCTATTAACATCCTAGGTTTCCTCGATTTGTTTTGAATTAGGCATAGAGGAACTTCCCGCAATTTGAACTGCGTGAGGTTTCTCCTCCAATCGAGCTTGACAATCCTTGACTAACTCTCAAGCAACCTTGAGTCTCCCCTTTTCCTCGATTGGATTGGGATATTCACCTAACTGGCATCTATTTGCTATCTTGCTTGAGGGTGGATGGTAGTATCTTTTCCTCGTCAGATGAGGAATATGATACATTGGTAGTTTTCCACTCATCCGGATGCACTTTTTATGATGACAAGAATATCCCCCTTGCGGATCTTTGTGGCCTTATTCTTTCCACAGCACCTATTTTCTCATGCTTGTTCATAAAGCATCCGTAGAAGATAAGATTCTTGCGTTTCTTGAGGTTTCCTACTTCTGTGAAGTAAACACTTTGGCGAGCAACGTGAGGTGCGACTCTCCTTCTCCTTTGCATTCGAGTGACTACATTCAAAGGCACTGTATGGATGAAGCTATCCCATATACTCAGGAAGATAATGTTGGTCCTAGGTTTAGCTTTGTTTACTTTCCCCATAGTACCCATTCTTAATGGACAATCCTTGGTACATCTTCAAGTCCCTCTAGTAATCGACCGATCATCCTTTCATCAAAGAACTTGTCCCTACTGTTATTATAGAGCAAGAGCAAAGATATCTCACCGAGTTGATATAGTCTTGGATGGATTTTCCCTCCTTCTATTTTACATTATGCAATTGTTCAATCAGACTCCATCATGTTCCTTATCTTGAATATCCTATTTTAAAGGCCTCTTTCAAGGCATCAAGGGTAGCCGTGTCTTCTACTTTGAGTGACCGGAGCCATTGTCTAGCTTTTCCATCAAGGGTGAGTGCCCAAGGCAGTCACCCTCCTTCTGTTTTACATTATGATGCAACTATTGACTCCATCGTGTTCCTTGTCTTGCATATCCTACTCTAAAGGCCTCTTTCAAGGCATCAAGGGTAGCCTTGTTGTCTACTTTGAGTGACCGGAGCCATTGTCTAGCTTTTCCATCAAGGGTGAGGCCCAAGGCACTCACCTTAACCTAATCATCCACGTGGCCAAAGGCCTCACAAATCTAGTTAAACATCTCCAAATGAGGTATGAGGTTTTTAGACCCATCAAACTTACTGATAAGTTTGGAGATGTGGGCTGATTTATTCCTTTTCGGTCTTAGCCCCTTGCACCGGTTGTGCAAGTGCTGGTGGTACAATTCTTAAAGGTACCCCCTCCCTATTTCCATGGCTATCCTCAACATTTTCGATGTCAGTCTTACCATGGCCAGGGATTATAGGTGGGGGAGCTAGGCTTGGAGGAGGATAGTATCCCATTTTTGGATCATGCCTCAGTGGTGGTGGGCAGGTGTGCACTTTGTAAGGATCCGTATACACTCCACGCATGGGTAGTGGTTAACATGTGTACCATGTACTGGCTGGAGTGTTCTAGGTGGGCTCTTTCTCTTTGGTATGAGGTCTCTAGGCCTTGGTGAGCTAGCTCTTCACCTAGGCTTGGTGTTGGCTTAAGGTCATGGTATGAATCAATCATCATGCCAGTCGGCATGGCTCCCCAAACTATTGGATTAGTCCGGATTGGGTTCACTATGCCCTGCCCCACCTTTGGTCTAGGATCTAGCAGAGGTGTGATGGTCAGTTGACAATCCATCCTCATGTCCCTGGGATGAGACTCTTCTGATTGTGTGTTTCCTAGTGTGAACAGGAAGTCAGGTCCTCCACACTCCACCAAGAGCCTCCCTCCATCACCTCCGATCGCTTTGGACGCTGTAACCGCCCCCCGATGGCCTCCGACCTCTACCAGTGTCCCTTCAACATTTTCGACCACCGTCACCGCACGGTGCCCTCCCGACTGCCATCACCACCAATGCACTCAAACCGTCGGTATCCTCCGACGGCTTTTACTGTCATCACCCCTGGTGCCCCTTCGACATCTCCGACCGTCGTCGTCACCATTAGTGCCCTTTGACATCTCCAACGTGCATGGCCAACTCCGATGGCACTCATGGAGGCAACTATTAAAATTACAGCAATGTGATGAGCTATGGTGGATCAAATGCTAGAATCAACATCATTAACAAAGAGATTAGATGATAATTAAGATGTAATTAGTGAGCAATTAACTAATAGCTTAATGTAGGCATGGATAAAACCAGTAGATTCTCATTAGGCCAATGCCTCAATTTATAGAGTTTACATCCAAGCATCTAATCCCACTGATTTCTCCTTGATTCACTCCACCTTCTTTGCTTGATTCTCTCCACCTCTCCCAGAATATCTCCACACCTCCTAAATCTCCTCATGCTACCCTTTATTCTCTCCCAGTAGATTCTTCTAACCTTTACACAGGTTCTCTCACATTTATAGATTCTCTTTTATAGCCTCTAGCCAAGGGCTTGTTCCCGCACACACCCTATTCACTTGTATATTTCAACACCTCCCCTCAAGTGAATACTCCTAGCACACCTGGACCCTATAACAAGTTTCCCTCTTACTTGATAGTCCGTGACCAGTGCTGCCTAGCACACCTCCCCTCCTCAAGTGAACAATCCTAGCACACCTGGACCCTATACTAAGTTTTCTTCTTACTTGATAGTCCGTGACCAGTGCCTCAAGTCCCTAAACTCATAGTCCTTGACACTCTCTCTCTCTATGTGTCCAAGGCTACTATAAGTGCCCTAAACGCATAGTCCTTGGCACTCTCTCTCTCTATGTGTCCAAGGCTACTATAAGTGCCCGTGACCTTGACTTACTCTGTTGGGGCAGGTTACATTGGGTTGTGGGGTTTCTCTCTCTCTCTCTCTCTCTCTCTCTCTCACAGAGATTTTCACATGGCTCCTCACTCTTTAGAGCCTCACATCTTCTCTTGTCTTCAGTCTTCTTGTCGTGGCAGCTTCTCTTCACGCATCCGTGTCTTCCTCTCTCTCTCTCTCTCTCACAGAGATTTTCACATGGCTCCTCACTCTTTAGAGCCTCACATCTTCTCTTGTCTTCAGTCTTCTTGTCATGGCAGCTTCTCTTCACGCATCCGTGTCTTCCTCTTCTTTCAGTCTTCTTGTTGTTATGGCAGCTTCTCTTCACGCGTCCTCCTTCAATGCTTCCTTTAGCTTTTCTTCTTGGTGTGGATCTTCCTCTTGGAAAGAGATGTTCTTCTTCTTTCATGGTGGCTGGGGCCATGAGCTTGTCCGTCAGTTCTTGCTCCATGTGAGCAACATGTTTAAATGTTTTGTTGACAGTTGTTTTGGGCTTTTGATGTTTATCTTGTGTCTTTATGCTGTGTCTTTATGCAATGCAAGCCCAAATCTATGTGGGAGGTCTTACCTCTTGCCTTATTCTGGAGACAAGGGCAGTGTTTGATCCCATTTTTACACTGATGTAATGTGCCCAATACATAATGCATATAGCATTCATTCTTATGCATATTCCTAAATGCAACTCTGGCTGTGAATGATCTTGAATTTGAGTGTGATTTGTAGGCATTAACCAAGGATTAAATGCAAAATGATGATTACCATAAATTTATCAGCATAATTTTACCAGAAATTACATTAAATCAAGGGTAACAATTTGTACGGAATGGTTGGAGTATCAAACCATCTCCGAATTGCAATCTGAAGTTATAGGGATCTGTATCAGATACCTAATGGTTAATTTGAACCCTCAATTGCACCAAAATACAATGATTAGCATTGATTAATCACTGATGCGGGGAGTCCAGATCTGAGGCCTTAGAGTTCAAATGAGCTCAAATCCTTTCAAGGCCATCAATAGCAATTAGTCTAGTAGAGGATTAAGCCAAGAAACACAAGATTTGACCAAAAATTGAATGCTTAATCTCTGTTTTACCAAAGTCACCTGCAGATTTGATGAAGAGCTTGGATCTCACTGCTGTAGACTTGATCAAATCAAATTCTCACTTCACCAGCTTGTAGAGAATGCTTAAAACCCCTGGGGCTAAGAGGAAATAGACCCATTGCAACTGGAGAAGAAGAGACCTGCAAATCAGCGAAAAAATGGCTGCGCTTGGCGGTTTGGAGAAATTTCTTGATGAGCTAAATCGTGGGGAGTATAGCTATGTTGTGGGCTAGAAGCATTTCCCCTAATGTTTCTCCTGGAGGGAGATCAAGCCCCTCCACACTGGCTAGGGGTGTAGAGGTTAGTTGAAAAAGAGGTGAAAAAATTAAGTTTCTACTAATCCTAATTAGCTAGGTGATTAGCAAGATAATGGGCTCACAAATTGATGGATTCTAGGCTAGGCTCTGATACCATGTTAAAATTACAGCAATGTGATGAGCTATGGTGGATCAAATGCTAGAATCAACATCAAAGAGATTAGACGATAATTAAGATGTGATTAGTGAGCAATTAACTGATAGATTAATGTAGGCATGGATAATCAAAAACCAGCAAATTCTCATTAGGCCAATGCCTCAATTTATAGAGTTTACATCCAAGCATCTAATCCCATTGATTTCTCCTTGATTCACTCCACCTCTTTTGCTTGATTCTCTCCAGCTCTCCCAGAATATCTCCACACCTCCTAAATCTCCTCATGATACCCTTTATTCTCTCCTAGTAGATTCTTCTCACCTTTTCACAGGTTCTCTCACATTTACAGATTCTCTTTTACAGCCTTTAGCCAAGGGCTTGTTCCCGCACACACCCTATTCACTTGTATATTTCAACACCTCCCCTCAAGTGAATACTCCTAGCACACCTGGACCCTATACCAAGTTTCCCTCTCACTTAATAGTCCGCGAGACCAGTGCCTAGCACACCTCCCCTCAAGTGAACAATCCTAGCACACCTGGACCCTATACTAAGTTTCCTTCTTACTTGATAGTCTGCGACCAGTGCCTCAAGTCCCTAAACTCATAGTCCTTGACACTCTCTCTCTCTATGTGTCCAAGGCTACTATAAGTGCCCGTGACCTTGACTAAAGTGCTCACACATACATCTACCACAGTTGTCGTGCCATGGCACGTCTATGGTGTGAAACCATGCATATGAGACTATCAAATGCAAATCTAGATGCATGGGATTAAGTGCTATGACGAGTCATTATATGATGCCATGTACATATGTTTATATTGTAAATGAGGTTCAATAAGACGATGAGTCAGGTCTCGGAGTTTTTGTATATGAGTGTGGTGGGTGATGGTTCTGCTGTTACTCAGACCTCATGGGTAAGTTGGAAACATTCAGTTATATATGATGGTATGAGTGGTTCGCCAAAGGGATATGTTAATGATGTTAATGGCTTCCCATGTGCATAATGTGTAGTAGCTTTTTTTTATGGTATTGATGGGCCGAGTCAGTGAATACCTCTTATGGGAGTGCAAACATGAGGGCATGCCAATGCACAAGGGAATGCATTTACGAAGACATGGAGATATATTTGAGTGAACAATTGGGGAATTCTACAAATCACATGGTCGATGTGATGACACTATAAACCATGGAGGCATTAAGAGCAATGGAAATCCATGGAGCATTAGAGTGCCGAAGTCTTTATCGGAAGCGGGAGACACAATTGGATGATCAACCTTGTATTGGAGAGCTTGCCTTGATGCCAATGTTGGGAGCATCACATACCTTTAATAAGAGGTATTATAAGGAGAGGTTGCCTTGATGCCAATGTTGGGAGCATCACATACTTTTAATAAGAAGTATTATAAGGGGAGCTTGCGTGGCAGCAAAAACGAAGAAGGCATATCCGAAATTAATGAAAAAAAAAGAGGGCGCTCTTGTTTTTCAAACGGGGAAATACGAATATATAGCTGCAAAAGGTGGTGGGGCTCCGAACTCCTTGCGGGAAAGTATGGAAAAACCAGAGAAGGAAGGGGGGGGGGCGCATATCAGAGATCGGACTGCAGAAAAAAAGAGAACCAGGGCCCCAACTAACCAGAGAGAAGTAAATCAAGGAGGCGACTACTGTTCGTGGCATGTAGGAGTTTGAATTGAAGAGAAAAATGAGTGTTAACCAATGGTAGGATTTTCCATCATATACATGTGTTCTGCTTTCCGCGGTCTGCAGCGAAGCCGCCATAGAAGAAATAGAGAAAATCAATAAAAATCACGCCTTGCTCTACTTACAGTTAAGTGGGTTTTTTTTATTTTGAATATTATAATCAACGATTTAGAAAATCGTTTGTTTCATAAACCTTTAAAGGTTTTGGAGAATGGAAAGTTCTTGGGACTTGGAGAATTGTGGAAATAAAGCATCAAAAATACTTTAAGGCTCCGGAAAGTTGGTTTTACTTCCTACTCGATCAGATTTTGGAAATGAAGTCATGGAGTTTTCTAAATCTCATGAGCATGTTATAGCTATGCCGTATGCCATCTTTTGTTTGTGAGATGTTAGAATTTAAAAGCAGGTTTTCAGGTGATAAAGAACATCATGAGATGATGGAATTAATGACACTGGATGTATGGAATGTAAATGGTCACATGTATGTGGGAAATATTTGAAGGTTATGTTATGCCTACATGTGATTGGTTTGAGGGATTTGGAAAGAGGAGTCAGTGAATCTATGCTTGGAAACGGACAAGCACTTGGTACACAATTTTTGTGCAATCATCAGGTTGAATTCAAGGATGTATTGAGGTGAATTGACACATGTATATGTCATTAAAAATGGATATGTCCTATGCTCCTTGGAGAATTTTGTGTGTGAGTTTCCTTGTGGAGCTTGGTACCTACTCTCACAGCTAGAAGTCTCGTACTTTCCCAGCGACACCGTCCACGTCACGACAGCTCTTTGGTGAACCCGATGTGAAACTACTGGGGTGAGAGTGTGGTGAAATATACAGGGAAGCTATGGCTGAGAATTCTGAGGGTCAGGGGGTTCTTTTTGACCTCGGAGTTATGCAGATGTTTCAGATGTTTACTATGTATATGCAACAGCAGCAAGCTGCTGAGAGAGGACAAATTTCCACGACCAAAGCACTACAATCAATTGTGAAAAAGGTGGATCAATTTGATGGAAAGGATATCACAAAGTACCTGCGCAATTACATAAAGGAAATGGAGCTAAACAGGGTGACTGAGGAGGATATGGTTCGAAGCTTTGAGCTGGTATGTGTTCCTGAAATAAGAGAACGGATAAGAGGATTGCAGACAGCACATGGTGGCAGAAATTGGGAGGAGTTCAAGCTTGCTTTAAAGGACGAATATTTCATGGAGGATTCTGAGCGAGTGACCAAACGAACTTTCTTGGAATGGGTCACAAAACCCAAAATGGGAATTTCTGCCCCACAGAGCTGCTAAGAGAATTTGAGAAGCGCTATGCCCAGCTGTCAAGGATAGAGCGTACAACTTTGGACAGAGAAAAAACAGAGCTCTTCTTACAAGCAGCTGGGAAAGATCTCCAAGAAAAACTGGAAATTCTCCTCGAGGATAAGGATACAGAGCAGGGACTAAAGAGTGATTGGAATGATGTTGAGGATGTGGTCACCATGCTAGCAAAGCGGCAACAAAGGAGGGATAAAATGGTGATGAGCTTGGGAACTCCTATAACTGCTGTTACCCCTGAGAATCTACCAAAACCAGCTGCTACAATCCCAAAGGTAGAAGGGCCGATGGATGAGCTTATTAAGGGTATGCGAGACCTAAAATTGAAGATGTACAGGGTGGAATTTACACTAGGAAGTCTTGGGGATTGCAAAGAAAGAATTTCATGATGAGATAATTGATATTATACGAAGGAAAAGGCAATCCATAATTGAATCTATTCCATCACAAGGGGAGGCAAGCACTTCCAAGACTCATGGAGTACAGGTACAGAAAAAGGAAGAGAGAGAAAATGTGGTGGAATGTAATCACTCTGTTGATGGGGCACGACAAGTGCGCTTTGTGGAAGAGGATGATGAAAAAGAAGTTCTTACAAAGAGTCATTACTCCAGGAGCCATTGGGCAAGAGCAACCACTGAAACCCTTGTCAAGATAGGTGATTTGGAAGAGCCATATGTTGCTCTAATCGATCATGGGTCTGAAATAAATCTTATGGCTAAAAATCTCTACAACAAATGTAAGTGGCCAATGGATGTAGATCATGGGTGGATGATTAAAGCAGCTAATAACTCATCTGGAGAGCTCTATGCAGCATGTCCAAATGTAAGGGTAACTATAGGGGATGTGAAAGATGATCAGAACTTCTTTGTTCAGGAGATGTCATCGTATCCCCTCATCCTTGGGCAACCCTACATTACAGCTGTGAGGATGGAAACAAAGGTTTTGGATGATGGCTCGGCATATGCAAGAATAAGGAGTAAAGATGGCAAGAAAGCTGTTCAGTTCTTGACAGTTTGCATTAACCATGAAAGGAATCGTGAGTCTCTTCGAGCACAGTCACTCCCAAAGATAAATAGAGAATTCATGAATTATAGGGAGATGAGGGATTTTGGCCAAGTGCCATTGTAAAGCGGGATTCCAATGGTACAAGGGAAAATGAGTTCTCGCAGGACTCAATCAATGTAAATAACTTTTCAGCAAATTTTCAGGGATTTTCTAGCTATGGGTCATTGGTCTTTGTAAAAAGCAAGGATTTGAAGCGTGGCATACGTAGACATGTACAAAATGAACAAAAAAGTCTTGAGCAGTGTGGTCTTTTGGAGAAGAATGAGTTTATTTTAGGGGTGCTTGATGAGGTGTCATTTGTAGATACTATGGATGTGCTTTTTGATATGGGAAGAGCATGCTTACAGGGTGGAAATGAGATGATAGAGGTGTCATCTGTAGAGATGTATGATATAATCCAAGAATTTGAGGGGGTGGAATGTAAAAACATGAATTGCGAGATGGATGCTCATGTTGATACAAAGTACAAAACAGTTGCAAAGAAGGTGAAACCAGTTGCCTTGCCTTTGCCACCACAGGAAGCAAGAAGAAGATAGATGAAGCTTCTATGTAACCAACTCTCAGAGATCCGAAGAAAATTGGGCATAAGTTTACACAAGAAACTTTAAAAGAGCTGAAGATTGGTGAAAGGGATTTTCTGTTGCCAGTTGAAAAGGAATGCTTTGAGGAGATGCTTGTAAAACATGGGAAAGCCTTTGCTTTTCAGCCGCATGAGATAGGCTGTGTTGATCCAAGTGTAACAGCACCAATGGTGATCTTTACTGTTCCACATGTGCCCTGGAACCTGTGGCCAATTCCAGTACCAAAGGCTCTCTTGCCAAAGCTGATGGAATTACTAAAAGAAAAGATCAGGATGGGAATTTTGGAGCCATCATGCGCTCCATATTCCAACAGATGGTTTACTGTGCCAAAGAAAAATGGGACATTGCGCTTTATTCAAGACATGCAACCTGTAAACAAAGTCACAATCAGGAATGTGGGAGCAGGCTCGATTGTGGATGAGTTTGCAGAAGCATTTGCAGGGAAAGCTATATACTCTATGGGTGATCTGTATTCGGGATATGATCAGTTCCAGCTGGATATACAAAGCAGGGACTTGACCACAATGAGAACTCCTTTGGGATTAGTAAGGATGTGTACCTTACCACAGGGAGCCACCAACTCAGTGGCACATATGATGAATGGAATGAATAAAGTCTTACGAGACTTCATACCACAAATAACTATGCCATTTCTGGATGATGTGCCAATAAAGGGCTGTGATGAGAAAGACAAAGATGGGGATTTGGATTCAAAGGGGTGCCGCAAGTTTGTGGCAAATCATATAAAGGATTGTGATATGATTCTATCCAGGCTTGAAGAAGTGAATCTTACTTTATCTGGACTGAAATCAGTGTTTGGAGTTGGTGAAGTGCTAATAGTGGGACATCTTTGTAGTACTAGTGGACGCCGACCTTGTCCAGCCAAGATAGATGCAATACAAAGAATGAAAGAGACATGCATTAATGTTACAGAGCTGAGGAGATTTCTTGGAGCATGTGTCTTTTATGTTATTTGGATCCCACATTATGCACATGTAGCTGATCCTCTTTATCAACTTTTGAGGAAAAATTAAAAATTTCTGTGGAGTGCAGTACATATTAAAGCTATGCGGAAGCTGAAATGTTTGCTCCAATCATCACCTACTCTGAGGAAGGCAGATTATGAGTGTGGCAGGCCTGTGATTGTTACAGTTGATACTAGTCCTACTGGGATAGGATGGGCAGTAGGGCAAGATGATGAGGATGATCACAGGTATGTAATCAGATTTGGAGCAAAGGTATTAAGCATCCGACAAAGAAAATATCTGCAGATCAAGAGAGAGTTATGGGGAATAGTCACTGCTCTAAAATGTAAAAAATACTATCTTATTGGGGCATCTGTACTTGTGGAAACTGATTGCTTGCCACTTCTTGGGATGATAGCAAGTTGTACCACTCCAGATATTGCTATGCTTAGGTGGATTGCTTATATCAAGTCACTAAATCCTGAGTTTGAGCATATTGCGGGAAAAGATAATCCAGTTGTTGCAGATATGCTATCAAGAGCCAGGTATGAAGATGAAAAAGAGATGATTAGTGACATTGATGATGTGGGTACAAAGTTCTACACTACTGCATATGCAAAGGGGGACCATATTTGCCTATCAAATGCACTTAAGTCTTTTATTGAGGAAATGTATGAAGGAGATTGGTTGCTTATTGGTCAATACTTGAGTACTCTGACAAGACAGGAAAATTGGTCTGACTCAGAATTTAAGAGGATCCGCAGAAAAGCATATGGTTATTTTCTAAAGGATGGGTACCTCTGGAAGCATCCTAAGCAGAGGAATGCTATGCCACAGAGAGTCATATGTGATAAAGAGACTCAAGGGAAGCTTGTGAAAGAATTCCATGAGAGTCTCTGGGCTGGACATCGAAGTGTGTGGGCCACCTTTACCAAAATAAAGGAAAAATATTGGTGGAAAGGAATGTACAAGGATATTTCCCAATATGTGGAAACATGCATGGTATGCCAAATATGGTATGCCAAATGTACTCAAATGTGCAACATCGTGATGGCTTGCAACCAACCTACCCACCTGCCATGCATTACAAATGGGTAGTGGATCTAATTACAATGCCTTTTGGAATTTGGCAGATGCGGTACATAGCACTTGCAAGAGAAGATTTGACAAATCAGGTAGAAGGGCGTGCTCTTAGAACAAAGAGTACGGAAACAGTATGCAAATTTCTCTTGGAAGATGTGATTTGTCGGTATGGTTGTGTTGGGAAAATAACAGCTGACAGGGGTGAGCTAGATGTTGAAGAAGCAAGGGAATTCTTCTCTAGAATTGGCATCAAACTATCCCTAACATGTGCTTACAATCCTGAGGGCAATGGTAAAAGTGAGCGAGGACATCCTCCAATCATTAAAGCTTTGGCTAAGGCATGCAGAGAAAGAATGCGAGAGTGGCCAAGGCTGCTACCATATGCTTTGTGGGCTGACCGTACAACTCATAGTTTAGTGACAGGATACATGCCTGCAGAATTAATGTATGGTCAGAAGCCAGTGATGCCAGTTGAAGAAGTAGTTCCAACTTGGAATGTATTGCCCTGGATGGAAGGAT
Source organism: Cibotium barometz (assembly GCF_041138505.1). Lineage (NCBI taxonomy): Eukaryota > Viridiplantae > Streptophyta > Polypodiopsida > Cyatheales > Cibotiaceae > Cibotium > Cibotium barometz. The sequence continues at coordinate 24,368,480 of NC_141066.1, forward strand.
TGAGCAGGGAAGACCTCCTTACATTGCGAATAAGGCAGTTGGAGAGGAGGCCTGAAGATGTAGAGCTTGCTAAAGCTCGCTTGAAAGATGCAAGGTTGAAAAATAAAGAAAGATTTGATAGAAGACACAGACTCCGGCCAAAACCTATTAAAGAAGGTGATTGGGTCCTAATGTATGATAGTAGCCTTGACAATCAATTCACTGTACAAAGAAAATTTGCAAAAAGATGGTTTGGCCCTTACATTGTCAAGCATGTGCATGGAAATGCCACATATACCCTGTGTGAGCTTGATGGAACAGAGATAAAGAATCTTGTAGTAGCAGGCAAAAGAATCAAGATGTTTAAAAGAAGGCATGATAATGATCCTTTTGGTTCACAGGGAACTCAGGATGAGAGGCTTGATAGTGATAACATGGATATAGCTGAAGAGGAAGAGGATGATTTTCCTAATAATGTTGAAGATGAGGACGACATCCAGATATATGTAGATCTTGATGATGATTTGGCACATACCAGAGGATGTGCAGGTTTAGAGGGGGTGGATGTCGTGCCATGGCACGTCTATGGTGTGAAACCATGCATATGAGACTATCAAATGCAAATCTAGATGCATGGGATTAAGTGCTATGACGAGTCATTATATGATGCCATGTACATATGTTTATATTGTAAATGAGGTTCAATAAGACGATGAGTCAGGTCTCGGAGTTTTTGTATATGAGTGTGGTGGGTGATGGTTCTGCTGTTACTCAGACCTCATGGGTAAGTTGGAAACATTCAGTTATATATGATGGTATGAGTGGTTCGCCAAAGGGATATGTTAATGATGTTAATGGCTTCCCATGTGCATAATGTGTAGTAGCTTTTTTTTATGGTATTGATGGGCCGAGTCAGTGAATACCTCTTAGGGGAGTGCAAACATGAGGGCATGCCAATGCACAAGGGAATGCATTTACGAAGACATGGAGATATATTTGAGTGAACAATTGGGGAATTCTACAAATCGCATGGTCGATGTGATGACACTATAAACCATGGAGGCATCAAGAGCAATGGAAATCCATGGAGCATTAGAGTGCCGAAGTCTTTATCGGAAGCGGGAGACACAATTGGATGATCAACCTTGTATTGGAGAGCTTGCCTTGATGCCAATGTTGGGAGCATCACATACCTTTAATAAGAGGTATTATAAGGAGAGGTTGCCTTGATGCCAATGTTGGGAGCATCACATACTTTTAATAAGAAGTATTATAAGGGGAGCTTGCGTGGCAGTAAAAACCAAGAAGGCATATCCGAAATTAATGAAAAAAAAAGAGGGCGCTCTTGTTTTTCAAACGGGGAAATACGAATATATAGCTGCAAAAGGTGGTGGGGCTCCGAACTCCTTGCGGGAAAGTATGGAAAAACCAGAGAAGGAAGGGGGGGGGGGGGGGGGGGGGGCGCATATCAGAGATCGGACTGCAGAAAAAAAGAGAACCAGGGCCCCAACTAACCAGAGAGAAGTAAATCAAGGAGGCGACTACTGTTCGTGGCATGTAGGAGTTTGAATTGAAGAGAAAAATGAGTGTTAACCAATGATAGGATTTTCCATCATATACATGTGTTCTGCTTTCCGCGGTCTGCAGCGAAGCCGCCATAGAAGAAATAGAGAAAATCAATAAAAATCACGCCTTGCTCTACTTACAGTTAAGTGGGTTTTTTTTATTTTGAATATTATAATCAACGATTTAGAAAATCGTTTGTTTCATAAACCTTTAAAGGTTTTGGAGAATGGAAAGTTCTTGGGACTTGGAGAATTGTGGAAATAAAGCATCAAAAATACTTTAAGGCTCCGGAAAGTTGGTTTTACTTCCTACTCGATCAGATTTTGGAAATGAAGTCATGGAGTTTTCTAAATCTCATGAGCATGTTATAGCTATGCCGTATGCCATCTTTTGTTTGTGAGATGTTAGAATTTAAAAGCAGGTTTTCATGTGATAAAGAACATCATGAGATGATGGAATTAATGACACTGGATGTATGGAATGTGAATGGTCACATGTATGTGGGAAATATTTGAAGGTTATGTTATGCCTACATGTGATTGGTTTGAGGGATTTGGAAAGAGGAGCCAGTGAATCTATGCTTGGAAAGGGACAAGCACTTGGTACACAATTTTTGTGCAATCATCAGGTTGAATTCAAGGATGTATTGAGGTGAATTGACACATGTATATGTCATTAAAAATGGATATGTCCTATGCTCCTTGGAGAATTTTGTGTGTGAGTTTCCTTGTGGAGCTTGGTACCTACTCTCACAGCTAGAAGTCTCGTACTTTCCCAGCGACACCGTCCACGTCACGACAACGTGGCCTACATCGGTGGCTCAGAGGTGGTTTTACTTTGTTGGGGGGGTAGGTTACATTGGGTTGTGGGGCTCTCTCTCTCTCTCTCTCTCTCTCTCTCTCTCTCTCTCTCTCTCTCTCTCTCTGAGATTTTCACATGGCTCCTCACTCTTTGGAGCCTCACATCTTCTTTTGTCCTCAGTCTTCTTGTCGTGGCAACTTCTCTTCACACGTCCGTGTCTTCCTCTTCTTTCAGTCTTCTTGTTGTGGCAGCTTCTCTTCACGCGTCCATGTCTTCCTTCATTTGCTTCCTTTAGCTTTTCTTCTTGGTGTGGATCTTCCTCTTGGAAAGAGATATTCTTCTTCTTTTATGGCTAGGGCCATGAGCTTGTCCGTCAATTCTTGCTCCATGTGAGCAACATGGAGTAAGAATTGTTCTTGCTCCATGATGTGAGCAACATGGAGCAACATGTAGCTCCATGTGAGCAACATGGGGCCATGAGCTTGTCTGTCACTTCTTGCTCTATGTGAGAAACATGGGGCCATAAGCTTGTCCGTCACTTCTTGCTCCATGTGAGCAACATGGAGCAACATGTTGCTCCATGTGAGCAACATGGGGCCATGAGCTTGTCCGTCACTTCTTGCTCCATGTGAGCAACATGGAGCAACATGTTGCTCCATGTGAGCAACATGGGGCCATGAGCTTGTCCGTCAGTTCTTGCTCCATGTGAGTAACATGAGCTTGTCCGTCAGTTCTTGCTCTATGTGAGCAACATGTTTAAATGTTTTGTTGACGGTTCTTTTGGGCTTTTGATGTTTATCTTATGTCTTTATGCAATGCAAGCCCAAATCTATGTGGGAGGTCTTACCTCTTGCCTTATTCTGGACAAGGGCAGTGTTTGATCCCATTTTTACACTGATGTAATGTGCCCAATACATAACGCATATAGCATTCATTCTTATGCACATTCCCAAATGTAACTCTGGCTGTAAATAATCTTGAATTTGAGTGTGATTTGCAGGCATTAACCAAGGATTAAATGTAAAATGTTAATAATCAAATTTATCAGCATAATTTTACCAGAAATTACATTAAATCAAGGGTAACCAATTTGTACGGAATGGTTGGAGTATCAAACCATCTCCGAATTGCAATCTAAAGTTATAAGGATCTGTATTAGATACCTAATGGTTAATTTGAACCCTCAATTGCACCAAAATATAGTGATTAGCATTGATTAATCACAGTGATTATAGCAAATTAATCCTCTATTTTGTGTGCCAAAAATAGAGTATGCGGGGAGTCCAGATCTGAGGCCTTAGAGTCCAAATGAGCTCAAATCCTTTCAAGGCCATCAATAGCAATTAGTCTAGTAGAGGATTAAGCCAAGAAACACAAGATTTGACCAAACATTGAATGCTTAATCTCTGTTTTACCAAAGTCACCTGTAGATTTGATGAAGAGCTTGGATCTCACTGTAGACTTGATCAAACCAAATTTTGACTTCACCAGCTTGTAGAGCATGCTTGAAAACCTGTGGGGCTAAGAGGAATTAGACTGATTGCAATTGGAGAAGAAGAGATATCATTTTTCCTCAGAAAAAAGGCACCTGCAAATCAGCAAAAAATGGCAGCTATACTTGGCAGTTTGGAGAAATTTCTTGATGAGCTAAATCGTGGGGAGTATAACTATGTTGGGCTAGAAGCATTTCCCCTAATGTTTCTCCTGGAGGGAGATCAAGCCCCTCCACTGGCTGGGGGTACAGAGGTTAGTTGAAAAAGAGGTGAAAAAATTAATTTTCTTCTAATCCTAATTAGCCAGGTGATTAGCAAGGTAATGGGCTCACAAATTGATGTATTCTAGGCTAGGCTCTGATACCATGTTAAAATTACAGCAATGTGATGAGCTATGGTGGATCAAATGCTAGGATCAACATCATTAACAAAGAGATTAGATGATAATTAAGACGTGATTAGTGAGCAATTAATTGATAGCTTAATATAGGCATGGATAATAAAAAACCAGCAAATTCTCATTAGGCCAATGCCTCAATTTATAGAGTTTACATCCAAGCATCTAATCCCACTGATTTCTCCTTGATTCACTCCACCTCTTTTGCTTGATGCTCTCCACCTCTCCCGGAATATCTCCACACCTCCTAAATCTCCTCATGCTACCCTTTATTCTCTCCCAATAGATTCTTCTCACCTTTTCACAGGTTCTCTCACATTTACAGATTCTCTTTTACAGCCTCTAGCCACCAAGGGCTTGTTCGCGCACACACCCTATTCACTTGTATATTTCAACAGCAACACCCCTCTCCCTTTTCGGCGGCGGGAGTGCAAGATCCTCTTTGAGATCCTCTTGATCACCATCTCCCTTTTTCCAGAAGATCTTCCCTCTACACTACATGATGAGGGTTGGCACTTCGAGGAGGACGACACCCAAGGAGGAGGTAAGGGGAGCACTCTCTCGGTAGGCGAGGACGCACTCTCTTTTAGGACATTCATTGTAGCACATTTTGGCCAAGGGACTCTCTCTTGTATCACCTTCACTCTAGCACATTCAGCGGAGAGCACATTCCCTGGTGTATGACATTCGCTCCGTTGGAGCAGAGTCTCTCTTGCATCATTCTTATCTACATTTGGGTATACAGTGTTGTGCTCTTGTGGTGTTTTTTCTATCTCTTTGTGTGAGTGAGGTGAGTGAATGGTTAGTGGTGGGTCTTGTGTGAGTGAGAGGCTTGTAGGGATATTGTGGTGCTAGGTGGTCATCGGAGAGCGCGGTAGACAGTGTAAGAGCATAGGTCTTACATGTCTAGCCAGTGAGGTTGACTCATCCTTGGCGGGTATCATTCCCTAAGAGGATCCACACTCCCTTTCCCCAACCCTAAGGTTTGTGTCGGTAATCCTCAAGATCCCTATAGCGAGGACCGACAGAGTCATCTACAGCTTAGACAAAATTTGGCGATCACGATGGGACTCTCCTAGAGGTCAAGGATAGTCTCAAAAAAAAGTATTTTTCTTTTTGGTGATTTTTGTTCGAGGTGAGAGGAGTGGTGTTTTCCCCCGAAGACTAGAGCTGCTGGACGTGATTCACTCCTTCATTCTCCTCTTTGAACTAGTCATGTAGGGTTCTTCCTTGTTCCCTTACGCTTCCCTCAGCCTCTTCCTCTTCTAACCCTATGGCAACTCTAGGGCTAGAGCCATTGGCTACTATCCTTAACTGCATGCAAGTTAAACTACCAACCTTCAAAGGTACCATCACTGAAGATGTGGAAGACTATGTGCGGTGGTTCCTCAAAATGTGTGACTCAAGATGTCTCAACCAAGATGATACAAACTTGGTCTTTTCCCGACAACGCTGGAAGAAAGTGCCGACCGGTGGTACAATAAATTTCCCATCAACCACTTCCCGGATTGGGCCACCCTCATGCTACAACTCTTGGATACCTTTCGGCTTGGGAACTACTTCGACCTCATTACTCAAGAGCTCAACCAACTCTCCATGAAGGCGGGGAGTCAGTGGCCCAACTTGTCACAAGAGCTAAAGTTTTGGTCACTCGGCTACCCCAAGATCATGGAAACTACATGCTGCAATAGTGGGTGCTTTTAGCACTCCCTACTCAAACGGCGATGAATATGAGAGAAAAATTTCCACCCCAAGGAACCCTGCAAGACTTCCAAGACAGAGTTACACAACTCAAGAATTCTCGCCTCATGGTGGCAGAGCGTAGTACCTCTTGGTCCCCATTTATCCTTGGCATGTCTTTGGCACCTCCAACAACTGTTAGCCTCGACGGTAGCTTCTACATTTGCTTCCATGGATGAGCTAGCCAAGCTCAAGAAGGAGCTTGAAGATTTCAAAAGGTCACACCAAGAGGATGTGGTCGTGGCAGCACTCAGGAAGGAGATCGAGTAGCTCAAGGTCAAAGATCCCAAGATGAGTCCATGGTGCCCGGTATGTAGCTCAAGGTCAAAGATCCCAAGATGAGTCCATGGTGCCCGGTATGTAGCTCGCAAGGCCATGTTCCAAATGATTGTCCCACCAAGAAATATTTCTCATTTTTCTCATCAAAGGCGGGCCATGAGGACAAGGAGTGGTACTACCTCAAGGAACTTCGCCTTATGCAACAACAACTTAAGCAAGGTGCCACCCCACTTAATCCCTTCGCGCCAAAGATTACATGGTGTACCCAACCAGTAGTGCTTGAATTTTTGCCCAGGCCCCTAACAACCAACCAAACCCAACATCCTTCTTGAACCCTCAATCAGCTGGAGTAGCTACCCCCCAATCCCAAGCTTATATTAACCCTGTCCCCACCCCACTAGCCCCTCCTACTTGGCTACCCCACATACCCTTCCCTCCCCCACCATGGCTACTTTTGTACAAACTCCTCCACTTTGCCAAGCCACATTATCTCATGAGGGAGCTCAAGTAGCCATCCCGAAGCAACCCTAACATACAACTCCCTCCCTATGTAAATCCCATATCAATCAGGCACTCTCCCAACCTATCAGTTGTATCTCCCACCCGTGTCGGTCCCACAAACACCCCAAGTCTATTAAAGCCCACCCCCAGTGGTATATGTGGCAAATCCTCTAGTACCTCTCCGGCCGCTAACAACACGTATGGAGAAAGGCCAAACCAAAGGTTTGGCAATCGCCGTACTCCCAACAACCCCACCCGGCCTCTTATATGCTACCATTGGGGAGAGGCCGCTCAATGCACTATACTAGAGGGCTTGCCCCTATGCCTCCATTTCCCGGAGAGCCAAGATTGGTTTGTTAGCAAGATACTCATATGTGGATGGTGATTCTAGTGGCTCTGAGCAGAGCCTTGATGAGGAGCTTATCATTCTATCTGTGGTTACTCCTGGTGTAAGGAGAACCAAGGCTGCTTTGAGAACACCTGGTAGTGACTCAGGTGTACATAGGTCTATGAGGGTTAGGTACCTTATTGACAGGTTGAGATATAATAGATATACAACCCATCATTATGCTTACATGGTCAAAGCAATATAGGATTTGGAGCCCACTTGTTTTAAGCAAGCACTTGGAAATAAGAAATGGGAAGATGCCATGAATGAGTAGATGGCAGCATTGGATGCAAATGCAACATGGGAGTTACTACCTTTGCCTAAGGAAAATAAGACAATTGGACGTAAGTGGGTGTATAAAGTGAAGCATAATGTTGACTTATGGCATTCACTATGAGGAGACATTCAACTCGGTTGCAAGAATGGCAACCGTTGAGAACTGTCATTGCTATGGCTGCAGCCAGCAAAGGGTTTGTCTTTACATCAAATGGATGTAAAGAATGCCTTCTTGCATGGTGATTTTCAAGGATAAGTATACATAATGCAGCCACCTGGTTATGACAATGATGCACACCCAGATTCTGTGTGCACGAGGTTATGCAAAGTGTACGTAAGTATGTAGATGTGCTTATAAAGAACAAAACCCTTGTGAATAATACATTAAAAAGGAAAAGGTATAGTAGGGTCTTTTTAAATTTTAACATGATCCCACAACATGCCACATTAAAACATTAACTTTGCCAACTAGAATTGGAAGGAAAAAGTTTAATCAAGTGCACCAATAATGCCAGTAGAAGCCAATGTGGTGATGTCATGTCTATAGATATATAAGGCCGCATCACTAGGCTTGTGCTTCCTTTTTTCATTTCTCAATTTCTTTTGCCATGGTAGTGCTGTGAAAAGAAAAGTGATGAAAAAGAAAGAAAAAGTGCGTGAAAAAAAAGTGGTTGTGCACGTGAAAATGTTTGGGAGAGTGAAAAGAGTGTAGTGTACACTATAGTTTTGATTTAGCACTAACCCTCAAAGTTCTTGGGTGATCCATGGGGCCATATTTTCTATCTATACTATATATAAAAAATACTGAAGTCCCTTTTCTCACGTGTCATCAAAGAATGCAAAGTGTGGTGGGTGCACACAGAGCGGGGAGAGAGAGAGGGGAGAGGGACATATATATATATATATATATATATATATATATATATATATATATATATATATATATATATATATATATATATATATATAGATAGAGAGAGAGAGAGAGAGAGAGAGAGAGAGAGAGAGAGAGAGAGAGAGAGGTGTCAACCCTGTCAGAGATGGGTGAGAGTCAACTTGTTAGATTTAAAGCCAAAAATTTATAGCTTTAGGGTCAAGGGCCAAAGTTTTTGTTGTAACGCCAAAAATCCATATCACTAGGCCATGTGCCTATGCTTTGGTGTCCTAAGGGATTACTAGTTTGTCAAAATTTTGGCTAGCCTTTCTTTGGAAGCAATAATATACTCAGGTTTCATTTAATTTCATTGTATACATGCTTACCACACCACCTATAGCACTATATATGGACATAGTTATCACGAGTGTGTGTGAGACCCCTCTGCCCCCTCCGTGCACCGGATTCCCAGTTGCTAGCAGCAAAAGTAGCTTCCTCTTGCGCGGGGCAGGGTTTCCCACTCGGGGCCTCGCCTTTGAATGTCCGGACACGAGACTAATCTGGTGGTCATTCCGAAACCGAAACCGAGAAAATTTCCCTTGGCCGAAAAACGGGGACAATTCCCCCTTTTTGATTTTCTTAACAAATTTTCTAACGGGGTCAAGAGACTAAACTATCCTTCACCTGATTAAGCCAGATAGAAGGAAAACTATCACTGACTTAGTTTGAAGAAATCAACGCTTTTTTCCTAATCGAAATCAGGCATAGCTGTTGATCTAATCATTTGAGGAAATCAACGTCTTTTTCCTAACCGAAGTTAGCCAACACAGCCATTGATCTACTCATTTGAGAAATTCTTCAGGTTTTTATTTAACTACTCGAATTCTAAGCGTAATCCTATTATTTCAATTTAATTATTAAAACTCCACTGATTCCAGCCTAACCCCATCCGGCCCATGGGTTAGCCACCACCCAACCACTGGAATCGATAGAACCAGACAATTACTCACCCACCCATCTTTTGCTTTCGAATACAGATACGTACACACTCCTCTTTAAAACTTTAACATATAAAATAATCCATTGGCAAACAGTTATTGGTTACAGATGTCATAACTCAAAAATTCCATCCAGTCCCTTATTTCTCAAAAAGCAGTATCACTCTGGACTCTCCGTTGAGACCCAACTAGTCAGCAAAACGAGATCCAGTAAAACAAATTATAATAATCATTTCGTCCATCATACATATCTTCCACGACATACGCATGGGTATCATAGGCACCGTGAGCCCCTGCATCTCCTAGTCAAAACCCTCCAGGATCCTCCTTAGGTGTCTTGGCACTTAACTCAACGGACCGCTTCGTTGGCCCTCGCCCATCGTACTGGAAGCACACCATTTTTCAACCATACCCAGGCTGGTCAAGACCTGGGCAAGTTTTGTCATGTGAGCCGTCCTTTGAACACTCCCTGCCAGCTGTTGCAACCGAACTTCCCTTAGAAAAACATATACCAAATGCTCCCTCTAGCATTCTGGCGTAAGACAATCCTTTAAGAAAACAGGGTTTCTAAGCAAGTTTTCAGTTTGATTTTCTTTTGAATACAAGGAGTATTTCTTGAATCAGTATCCCCAAAACTTCTTGATCGGAATTCTAAATTTCATACCAGAATTCCTCGAATTCTATAACCTTGATCCACAGATCAATTCGAAGGGCCTCAAACTTAGTTTCAGATTTGGCGGGAGTTTTGAGTGTATTTTTCTAAACTGGTCACACTTTCTTTCCTCGAAACTGATGAAAGAGTTTGGTCTTGGTCATAGTCTGATTCAAGGTTCGAGTCGGATAAGATTTTTCCTGAACTATCTTTCTCGAAAGGGTTTGGTAATTCAGTTACTATTTTACTGAATTTCTTTCTTTGAATATTTACTTAACTGATTTCTAAATTAGTTATGAGTTCCAATGAGGAATAAATTAATCATTTATCTGAATATTTTGATCTCGATAGATTTCTTGAATTTTCTTTTTTACAATCCGTGTGAATATAAAACGATAGAAATTTCTCTCTTAAAGTATTTAAATATTCATTTATCAAATACTCATAGAATTTAAACATAGAATTTAAGAGAATTCTAATTTTGATATAAAAATTCTTTATGCATCTATTTATGCATAAAAATCAACTTCAATGGGAATAATACTTTTATAAAAAAATCCTTTTATGCATAAATTCAAATTTAATAGGAATAACACTTTTAAAATAAAAAGAATTTCTTTATGCATCTTTCTATGCATAGAAATTAATTTTAATAAGAATAACACTTTTATAATAAAAAAACACCTTTATACATCTTTCTATGCATAGAAATCAATTTTAATAAGAATAACACTTTTGTAATAAAAAAATTCCTTTATGCATCTTTCTATGCATAGAAATCAAATTTAATAAGAATAACACTTTTATAATAAAAAAATTCCTTTATGCATCTTTCTATGCATAGAAATCAATTTTAGTAAGAATAACACTTTTGTAATAAAAAAATTCCTTTATGCATCTTTCTATACATAGAAATCAAATTTAATAAGAATAACACTTTTGTAATAAAAAATTTCCTTTATGCATCTTTCTACGCATAGAAATCAATTTTAATAAGAATAACACTTTTATAATAAAAAATTTCCTTTATGCATCTTTCTACGCATAGAAATCAATTTTAATAAGAAGAACACTTTTATAATAAAAAAACTCCTTTATGCATCTTTCTATGCATAGAAATCAAATTTAATAAGAATAACACTTTTATAATTAAAAATTCCATTATGCATCTTTCCATGCATAGAAATCAAATTTAATAAGAATAACACTTTTATAATAAAAGGAATTCCATTATGCACCTTTCTATGCATAGAAATTATTTTTAATAAGAATAATATTTTTATAATAAAAAATTTTTCTTTATGCATCTTTCTATGCATAGAAATCAATTTTAATAAGAATAACGCTTTTATAATAAACAAAATTCCATTATGCATCTTTCTATGCATAGAAATCAATTTTAATAAGAATAATCTTTTTATAATAAACAAATTTCCTTTATGCATCTTTCTGTGCATAGAAATCAATTTGAATAAGAATAACACTTTTATAATAAAACAAATTTCATTATGCATCTTTCTATGCATAGAAATCAAATTTAATAAGAATAACACTTTTATAATTAAAAAATTCCATTATGCATTTTTCTATGCATAGAAATCAATTTTAATAAGAATAACACTTTTAAAATAAGAAAATTTTCTTTATACATCTTTCTATGCATAGAAATCAATTTTAATAAGAATAACACTTTTATAATAAAGAAAATTCCTTTATGCATCTTTCTATGCATAGAAATCAATTTCAATAAGAATAACGCTTTTATAATAAAAAAAATTCCTTATGCATCTTTCTATACATAGAAATCAATTTTAATAAGAATAACACTTTTATTATAAAAAAATTCCTTTATGCATCTTTCTTTGCATAGAAATCAATTTTATTAAGAATAACACTTTTATAATAAAAAAAATTCCATTATGCATCTTTCTATGCATAGAAATCAAATTTAATAATTAATATCAGTGATATCCATGCATATTCATAAGTGAATATGTACATGGAGTAATTAGAATATTTCTTTTAGATGCAAAAATGGTGGGAATTACTCTTTTGGAATATTATAAAAACAAACTTTCTTTTTCACAAAATTTTGGAAAATTTTGCCACCATAACCTCCTTTATATGGCTGACCATTTCTCATTTTTTATCTTTCTTCACTTAACTTAATTAACCCAATTTAGAATTATAAAACTCTAATCTACATAATTTTATAAATTCAAGAGAGTAAATAATAAGAAGAGCTTAATTAATCACTTAGTTAATCTTTCTAGGATTAAGAAAGCTTGGAATGTAAAGAAGAGAAGGGGGTGGCCTTTTCATCAAAGGCATAGCATTTGAATTTAATTCATTTGCAAAGCATAAAAATAAAGAAAAACATAGATTTTTTATTAAAATTCGTAAACAAAGTAAGAAAATTAGCACACATGGAGCTTGTAAGCTCTCCTTTGGCTTGAGGGATTGAGGGTTCTACTCTTGTTTGAAGCAATAGTGGCCACCAATTCACTCTGGAGAGGATTAGGCCAAAAACAATTGAATTATTAAAAAATTTAATGTAGATGGCTCAGGACAGGAGTAGAGTAACAGTGCATAAACACCATTAAGCTTTTACAAAAGAAGGAGGCTTCTATTTATAGGAAAAAGTGAGCCTCTAACCAAGCAAACTGATTCTAGAATTTTCCAGATCAGTTTGGTCAAATTTTGACCATTTTTGGGCCAGCTCAGCTTACTTTTTGGATCTAGATTTGAAACAGGAGAGAGGAGAGATAAAATTATCTCATTTTATTGATTAAAAATTGGGGGTAATGATGAGAAAAAGGCACCTACTTCATGAGGGGAGATCCCCACACTGAGGTGTCAAAATTCAGTTTTTTAATTATTTTCTTTGGTCCTTAGTCCACTCTTCATCTTATGCGAGTATTTACTCATTTTTGGGGGGTTTTTCTTTTATTCTTCAATTTATCTCCTCCCTACATTTGGATTAATCTCATTGGCCTGTCAAACTTTTGTTTGGACCTTAATCCAAAATTATCTGCTGAAAATAGGGGCCCTTAGGCTAAGGTCTTTCTAATGCACCTTAGGAATTTCTTTTTAAACTTCTATTTCAAGGGAATTTATTTTAATAAGAAGGGATATTTTTCCATCCAAGATATCTAAAAATTAAATTATCTCTCTCTAGAATATTTTCTCTCTCTAGGCCAAAAGAGGTAGAAAATGGATCTTTTATTATTCTGAAAAGGGGATTGATTATTATTACAGGGGAAGAAACTCGACATCTTGAGGGGCTAGGGAGGAATCTTACATCCTCTCCCACTTGGAAAACACGAGATGTCCTCATCTCGTAAACTGGGGGCTATCTCGCATCAGTTCAGCTTCTTTCTCTCAGGTGGCGTCTTCAAAAGGATAGAACTTCCATTTGACTAATAATTCTCTTAGAATTCTGTTCCTTATCTTCTCTCGAACATCAAGGATTTCTTTAGAGGTTGGAGTTCCATCTGCCCTTGGGTTGAAGAAGTTAAGAGTTCATCATTAAGCACATGATTCGGGCTTGGTACATACTTCTTCTTAAGTAGGCTGACATGAAGTACATTATGTACTTTGAGATGAGGAGGTAGAAGAAGTTCATAGGCTAAGTCACCTACTTTCTTTGTAATCAGATATGGCCCATAGTATCTGGGGGATAACTTCTTGTACTTTCCAAGAGATAGAGAACTTCTTTTGGGGCGTACTCGAATGAAGACCATATTTGCTTCTTTGAATTTTTTGCCTGACCTCTTCTTATCTGCATACTGATTTTGTCTATCCTGGGCAGCTTCTATATCCTTGCGGATTGACTGCATCTGCTGCTCCATGTTGTTAAGCATCTGTCTGGACATCTTGTCCCTAATCAATGGGTTCGCGGACCAAGTTAATGGTGTTAGGCAGTCTTGTCCATACAGAGCTTTGAAAGGGATCATCCCGATACTTTAGTGATAAGAAGCATTATAGGGGAATTCGACTAGGTGCAGATAGCTTAGCCACTTCTTGGGTTCCCTGCCCACAGCATGACTGAAGTCTATCTTCGATTACTTGGTTCACCCTTTTTGTTTAACCATCGGTCTCGGGGTGGTAAGCTGTGCTGAGATCTAAGAAAGTTCCTACTGCTTCGAAGTGCAGTCCAGAATCTTGACGTGAATTTGGGATCTTGATCACTGACTATTCTCCTGGGTGGGCCATGTAATCTAAAGATTTCCTTGAGGAACACTCTGGCCACATCCACTGCAGTGTAGGTTTCTTTTACTGGAATCAGATGGGCAACTTTGTTTAGTTTGTCAACTACCACAAAGATGGAGTTGTAACCTGATTGCACTGAAGGTAGTCCAGTAATAAAATCCATACTGATACATTCCCACTTCATCTGGGGGATGTCTAATGGATGTAACTTCCCAGGCATTTTTACTCTCTCGGCTTTGACTTTCTGACATATCAGGCATTGATGTACACGATTAAGTACATCCTTTTTTAGTCCAGGCCAAAAGAAGCTTTTCTTTACAAACATGTAGGTCTTGATGAAACCTGGATGTCTTGCTGTAAGGCTATCATATGGGCTTCATTCATAATTTGACCCTTAGTTCCCTCATCATTTTGGGAATTCATAGCCTGCTATTATAATACATAATTCCTTTATCCAGGCTGTACCCCCTTGAACTCGGTTCAGCTCCTGAGGAGTTTTGCTTTCCTGCATAAGTAGGGTAGCAATAGGGCCAAAGAATCTATCATGCATGATCTTCTCTCTTGCTTCATTAATCAATGGTTTTACTTTGTTGAAGCTTTTAGTTGAAGCTTTTACTAATTGCACATCTGGGGATCCAAAAATTCTATTTCCTTGAACTTTGTTCCCGTGAAGGTCACGGAAGGAAATGGTTCCATTGTGACAGTGAATGTCAGCTTGATTTTTGTGGAGCCTATTAAAATTACAGCAATGTGATGAGCTATGGTGGATTAAATGCTAGAATCAACATGATTAACAAAGTGATTAGATAGATGTAATTAGTGAGAAATTAACTAATAGCTTAATGTAGGCATGGATAATAAAAAACTAGCAAATTCTCATTAGGCCAATGCCTCAATTTATAATCCCACTGATTCCTCCTTGATTCACTCTACCTCTTTTGCTTGATTCTCTCCACCTCTCCTAGAATATCTCCACACCTCCTAAATCTTCTCATGCTACCCTTTATTCTCTCCCAGTAGATTCTTCTCACCTTTTCAGGTTCTCTCACATTTATAGATTCTCTTTTACAGCCTCTTGCCAAGGGCTTGTTCTCGCACACACCCTATTCACTTGTATATTTCAACACCTTCTCTCAAGTGAATACTCCTAGCACGCCTAGACCCTATACCAAGTTTCCCTCTTACTTGATAGTCCGCGACTAGTGCCTAGCACACCTCCCCTCAAGTGAACTTAGCACACCTGGACCCTATACCAAGTTTCTCTCTTACTTGTTGATAGTCCGCGACCAGTGTCTCAAGTCCCTAAACTCATAGTCCTTGACACTCTCTCTCTCTCTATGTGTCCAAGGCTACTACAAGTGCCCGCGACCTTGACTAAAGTGCTCACACATACATCTACCATGTGGCCTACATCATCGGTGGCTCAGAGGTGGTTTTACTTTGTTGGGGAAGGTTACATTGGGTTGTGGGGTTTCTCTCTCTCTCTCTCTCTCTCAGAGATTTTCACATGGCTCCTCACTCTTTGGAGCCTCACATCTTCTCTTATCTTCAGTCTTCTTGTCATGGCAGCTTCTCTTCACGTGTCTATTTCTTCTTTTAGTCTTCTTGTTGTGGCAGCTTCTCTTCTTGTGTCCATGTCTTCCTTCAGCTTTTCTTCTTGGTGTGGATCCTCTTCTTGGAAAGAGATGTTCTTCTTCTTTCATGGCTGGGGCCATGAGCTTGTCAGTTAGTTCTTGCTCCATGTGAGCAACATGTTTAAATTCTTTGTTGACAGTTATTTTGGGCTTTTGATGTTTATCTTGTGTCATTATGCAATGCAAACCCAAATCTATGCGGGAGGTCTTACCTCTTACCTTATTCTGGACAAGGGCAGTGTCTGATCCCATTTTTACACTGATGTAATGTGCCCAATACATAATGCATATAGCATTCTTATGCACATTCCAAATGCAACTCTGGCTATGAATAATCTTGAATTTGAGTGTGATTTTTAGGCATTAACCAAGGGTTAAATGCAAAATGATGATTACCACAAATTTATCAGCATAATTTTACCAAAAATTATATTAAATCAAGGGTAACCAATTTGTACGGAATGGTTGGAGTATCAAACCAACTCTGAATTACAATCTGAAGTTATAAGGATCTGTATCAGATACTAATGGTTAATTTGAACCCTCAATTGCACCAAAATATAGTGATTAGCACTGATTATTCACTGATTAGCAAATTAATCCTCTATTTTGTATGCAAAAAAAGAGTATGCGGGGAGCCCAGATCTGAGGCCTTAGAGTTCAAATGAGCTAAAATGCTTTCAAGGCCATCAATAGCAATTAGTCTAGTAGAGGATTAAGCCAAGAAACATAAGATTTGACCAAATATTGAATGCTTAATCTCTGTTTTACCAAAGTCACCTGCAAATTTGATGAAGAGCTTGGATCTCACTGTAGACTTGATCAAATCAAATTCTAACTTCACCAGCTTGTAGAGCATGCTTGAAAACCCCCAGGGCTAAGAGAAATTAGACCCATTTGATTTGATGAAGTAGAAATCACTGATTTTCTCCAAAAAAATACGCCTGCAAATCGTGCTGCTGATGTTCTGCACTGAGATTCTTCAATTGCTTTGGGCTATGTGTAGGCCCTTGTGTCTAGAATGAGTCCCTAAAAGGGCTTGGGCAATGGTTGAGCCTACAAGGAGAGGCAGCTCCTCCACTGGCTGGGGGTATAGAAAGCTTCTTGAAAATAATTTAAAAATTGATTATTTTTTAATTATCTACTAATCTTGATTAACTAGATAATGGGCTCACAAACTTGATGGATTCTAGGCTTGGCTCTGATACCATGTTAAAATTACAGCAATGTGATGAGCTATGGTGGATCAAATGATAGAATCAACATCATTAACAAAGTGATTAGACGATAATTAAGATGATAATTAAGACATAATTAGTGAGCAATTAACTAATAGCTTAATGTAGGCATGGATAATCAAAAACTAGCAAATTCTCATTAGGCCAATGCCTCAATTTATAGAGTTTACATCCAAGCATCTAATCCCACTGATTTCTCCTTGATTCACTCCACCTCTTTTGCTTGATTCTCTCACCTCTCCCAGAATATCTCCACACCTCCTAAATCTTCTCATGCTACCCTTTATTCTCTCCTAGTAGATTCTTCTCACCTTTTCACAGGTTCTCTCACATTTACACATTCTCTTTTACAGCCTCTTGCTAAGGGCTTGTTCGCGCACACACCCTATTCACTTGTATATTTCAGAGCCAATCCATTCCAAGGATTTCGTCAAAGGTAAGACTCTTAACTGGCCGTCAGCTACATTCCCATCTAGATTAAACTGAATACAATCTATCTCATTGGTGAGTGAAAAGAATCTTCCCACTGGCCAATTCAACTTGCATAGGTTTCCCTGATTTTTGTTCTAAGACTAGCTTACGCAAGCATCCTGGGAAAATAAATGAATGAGTACTGCCTGAATCAATCAAAAGTTTTTGATATATACATAGAGCATCTCGGCTCCAAAAGTCACTGCCTCAATCGCATACGCATAAAAAGGCGATAATGCAATGGAGATATGCTATGATATACACGATTCATCTGATAATGGTGCTGTAATTCTTCTCCTAGGAATAAAGTGGCTAAGAAGTCTAAAAATATGGTAAGAAATTCTAAAATTCCGGGGTGAGTGATTATAGAGTTGTACATAATGAATAACTCCTAGCCTTATCAAGATCATGGGCTAGCGAGATATTCTGCGTGAGTCTCTGTCGTTGATTGGTATTGACACGAATACTTTGCCCTCTCCAGAGAACCACATACGCTGACGTCGCTCTACTGGATCAGGAAAGTATAGATCCTCAAAGTGACGAGCGAGTCTCACTCTGCTTCCTTGGGTTGTAGCGGAGTTGATGAGATTTTCGAAGGCAAAGGCGATCATATCCTGACTCTGGGAGAGTCCAAGAATGCTAGACAAATTTGGGGTATCCATCTAAGAATCCGGTTCAATTTACGAAGTTCATTTCAAACATAATCTTAACAAGTGAAAACATTATTTCCCAGATTTACTTTAAATTTTTAGGCAATTTCTACTGCTATTTCATAAGTTTACAACAACGCTCTGATATCAGCTCTGTGAGACCCCTCTGTCCCCTCCCTGCGCACATTATTCCCGGTTGCTAGCAGAGCGGAAGTAGCTTCCTCTTGCGCGGGGTAGGGTTTCCCACTCGGGGCCTCGCCCTTGAATGTCCGGACACGAGACTAATCTGGTGGTCATTCCGAAACCAAAATCGGGAAAATTTTCCTTACCCGAAAAACAGGGATGATTCCACCTTTTTGATTTTCTTAACGAATTTTCTAATGGGGTTAAGAGACTAAACTATCCTTCACCTGATTAAACCAGATAGAAGGAAAACTATCACTGACTTAGTTTAAAAAAATCAATGCTTTTTTCCTAACCGAAATCAGGCACAACCCTTGATCTAATCATTTGAGAAAATCAATGCCTTTTTCCTAACCAAAGTCAGGCGGCACAGCCATTAATCTACTCATTTGAGAAATTCTTCAAGTTTTTATTTAACTACTCGAATTCTAAGCGTATTCCTATTATTTCAATTTAATTATTAAAACTTCATTGATTCCGGCCTAACCCCATCCGGCCCATGGGTTAGCCACCACCCAACCACTGGAATCGGTAGAACCAAACAATTACTCACCAAACCATAATTGAATGTCTTTCTTAACTTTTGCTTTCAAATCACAGACACGCACACACTCCTCTTTAAATATTTAACATATAAAATAATCCATTGGCAAACAGTTATTGGTTACAGATGTCATAACTCAAAAATTCCATCCAGTCCCTTGTTTCTGAAAAAACAGTATCACTCTAGACTCTCCGTTGAGACCAACTGGTCAGCAACAACAAGATCCAGTAAGATTACAATAATCATTTCGTCCATCATATATATCTTCCACAACATACGCATGGGTGTCATAGGCACTGCGAGCCCATGCATCTCCTAGTCAGAACCCTCCAGCATCCTCCTTAGGTGTCCTGGCACTTCACTCAGGGAGGTTGGTAAAGACCTGGGCAGGCTTTCCTGCGTGAGTCATCCTTTGAACACTCCCCGCCAACTGTTGCAACCGAACTTCCCTTAGAAAAACATATACCAAAGGCTCCCTCCAGCATTCTGGGCGTAAGATAGTCCTTTAAGAAAATAGGGTTTCTAAGCAAGTTCTCAATTTGATTTTCTTTTGAATACAAGGAGTATTTCTTGAATCAGTATCCCCAAAACTTCTTGATCGGAATTCTGAATTTCATACCAGAATTCCTCGAATTCTATAACCTTGATCCACAGATCAATTCGAAGGGCCTCAAACTTAGTTTCAGATTTGGCGAAAAATTTGAGTGTATTTTTCTAAACTGGGCACACTTTCTTTCCTTGAAACTAATGAAAGAGTTTGGTCTTGGTCATAGTCTGATTCAAGGTTCGAAGTCGGATAAGATTTTTCCTGAACTATCTTTCTCTCGAAAAGGTTTGGTAATTCAGTTCCTATTCTACTGAATTTCTTTCTTTGAATATTCACTTAACTGATTTTTAAATTAGTTATGAATTCCAATGAGGAATAAATTAATCATTTATCTGAATATTTTGATCTCGATAGATTTTTTGAATTTTCTTTTTTATAATCCGTGTGAATATAAAACGATAGAAATTTCTCTCTTAGAGTATTTAATTATTCATTTGTCAAATACTCATAAAATTTAAACATAGAATTTAAGAGAATTCTAACTTTAATATAAAAATTCTTTATGCATCTATTTATGCATAAAAATCAACTTCAATGGGAATAATACTTTTATAAAAAAAAATCCTTTTATGCATCTATTTATGCATAAAATCAAATTTAATAGGAATAACACTTTTAAAATAAAAAGAATTTCTTTATGCATCTTTTTATGCATAGAAATCAATTTTAATAAGAATAACACTTTTACAATAAAAAAATTCCTTTATACATCTTTCTATGCATAGAAATCAATTTTAATAAGAATAACACTTTTGTAATTAAAAAAATTCCTTTATGCATCTTTCTATGCATACAAATCAAATTTAATAAGAATAACACTTTTATAATAAAAAATTCCTTTATGCATCTTTCTATGCATAGAAATCAATTTTAGTAAGAATAACACTTTTGTAATAAAAAAAATTCCTTTATGCATCTTTCTATGCATAGAAATCAATTTTAATAAGAAGAACACTTTTATAATAAAAAATTTCCTTTATGCATCTTTTTATGCATATCTCATTTTATTGATTAAAAATTGGGGGTAATGATGAGAAAAAGGCGCTTACTTCATGAGAGGAGATCCCCACACCGAGGTGTCAAATATAAGTTTTTTAATTCTTTTCTTTGGTCCTGTGTCCACTCTTCATCTTATGTGAGTATTTACTCATTTTTGGGGGGTTTTTCTTTTATTCTTCAATTTATCTCCTCCCTACATTTGGATGAATCTCATTGGCATGTCAAACCTTTGTTTGGACCTTAATCCAAAATTATCTGAAAACAGGGGCCCTTAGGCTAAGGTCTTTTGTGCACATTATAATTTATTTCTAATGCACCTTAGGAATTTCTTTAAACTTCTATTTCGGGGGAATTTTCTCTCTCTAGGCCAAAAGAGGTAGAAATAAGATCTTTTATTATTCTGAAAAGGAGATTGATTACAGGGGAAGAAACTGGACATCTTGAGGGACTGGGGAGGAATCTTACAACGAGCTAAGGTATCCAATGTTTATGAGTATTCACACCCTCTACACTTAGTATATACTCCATCCAAAGTATCTCTAGATCACTATATAAGTTTTACTTGATAGTGCATGGGTGAAGAACACCATCACTTGTACCCTTTCTCCTTGTTTGGTATAATTAGAACTTTTAATTTCTCTCCATTTGCATTATCTATTGCACTTTTTTTGCTACTACTCTTTTCTACTATACCATAATCTTATACAATGGTGCAGAAAAGTGATTTTTAGCACCCTCACTCACCCTTGTCCAACATTTCATGGGGGTGAAACTTGAAAACTACTTGGAGACTGGGCCTATGTAACCACTTACAAAGCTTTATCCTCATCAAACACCGGATGCAGGTGATTGTGTGCTAGAAATGACTATTTTTACCATATATCCCATGGTGGTGACACTTGCAAAGACAATGGGTTCTAGCACATCGCCACCCCCATCCATTGGGGGAGAAAGTAGCCCCATACACCTCACCTGCCAAGTTTCACCACCATTTCATGTCGAATAGGGTGACAATGTACTAGAACCCGCTATATTTGCCATATGGGCTCTAGCCCACCCGCACCCCCGCCCCCACGAGGCATCTTATTGAGGTGAAGGTTTGTAGGTGGATAAAAATTGGTTCCATGTACCCACTTATCAAGTATCATTCCAATCAAACACCGGTCAGGGTGGAGGTGTGCTCGAAAAACTGCTCTTTTTGCCATATGGCCCATAGGGCCCAACATGCAAAAAGATCGGGTTGAAGCACACCGCCACCCCTATTCATCCTCTGATAGGGGTGATACATGGAAAGGTTTGGGACAGTAGCTCCATGCACCCAATTGCTAAATTTAACCCCCATCCAATAGGTGTGGCAGTGCACTAGAAACAACTCTTTTTGCCATATGATTCATGGTGGTATAATTCATGTAAAAGAGTAGTTCCCACACCACCCGTGTCTAGCATTAAATGGGTACAAAAATTGGCAAGTGGTAGCAAAGAGGCTGCCTACACACCCACTTGCCAAGCTTCACCCTACGGGATGCGGATGGTTCTATGCTAGTAAGTGTTGTTTCATCATTGGCCCATGGGGGCCCAGGGGGTTGCAAAAATATTATGTTCTACAACAATGCCACCCTTTCTAATGGGATTAAAACTTATCAAGTCGGTGGAGAAAGGCCCCATTCACTCACTTACCAAGTTTCATCCTGGGTGCATGGGGCCACTCTCCCTACACTTTGTAAGTTTCACCCTTATGGGAGGCTTTACGGGGGTGGTGGTATGGTAGAATCCAATCTTTTTGCATGCTTGGGCCCCCATGGGCCATATGGAAAAAGGAGCCAATTCTAGTGTGCACCACCACCCCCATCCCCAGTGTCTATGGGGATAAAACTTCGCAAGTGAGTGAATTGGGGTCACATTTTTCCCTATTTCAAAGTTTCATCCACATCAAATGCCTGGTGAGGTGGTGGTGGACACTTTTTGCACCCTTTTTCTCCCTTGTGCCATATGGCGAATCGAGTGAGTTCTAATGTACTGCCAGCTCTGTGTATTACATAGAATGGGGTGAAACTAGGCAAGGTGGTATATAGGGCCACTTTCCCTTCACTCTCCAAGTTTCACCTCCATCATACACCAATTGAGGGTGGTGGTGTGCTAGCCGTATGAATGTTACCCCCATGTGCCATATGGCAAAAAGAGTTTTTCTAGTGTAGCGCCACCCCCATCCGCCAATGCCAAATGGGCATGGAACTTAGCAATTGGGTGCACTCAGCCACTCTCCTCTCTCACTAGCCAAGATTCACCCTCATTAAATGTCCAAAGCAGGGGTAGCGATGTGCCAAAATCTGCTCTCTTTGCAAGTGTGCGACCCCCATGGGCCATATGGAAAAAAGAGCTATTTCTAACACACAGCTGCTTGCATCATGTTTGATGCGGGTAAAGCTTAGGAATTGGTTTCATGGGGAAATTCTCTAACCTCTTTCCAAGTTTTACCCCCGTAAAACACTGGATAGGGTAGCCATGTGCTATAAACTACTCTTTTGCACCCTTGGCCCCCCAATGGGCCATATGGTAAAAATAGCTCTTTCTAGCACTGCCGCCTACACCTGACATTTAAGGGGGTGAAACTTGGCAACTAGATACACCCAGCCTCTCTACACTCACTTGCTAAGTCTTATCCTTATTAGATGCACGATGGAAGTGGTGATGCATTAAAAATAGCTCTTTTACCATATGTCACACGGTGGTATCATTCATATGAAGAGAGCTAATTCTAGTACATTGCCACTTTCTCTGATGTTTGGGAAGTGGGTGCTAGGGATTCATAACCACAAAGACACCACGTGAGTTCAAATTAAGGGGTTTTTTAACTCAAAATTTTAAGGTAAATTTATAGAAATACATTTATAGAAGGGGTTTTTATAATCAATTTGGAAAAAAACCCATAAGTCCGTAAAGAAAAAGGGGTCATATTATTCATAAAAAATTAACAGGTAAGGGGTTTTTTAAATACCCCTCTAACGCACGTGATACATAGGGCTTTAGTAGTGCACTCCCTGAGTATCTAAGCTCATGTTTATATGGTCTCCATTATGAGAAGTATCTATGGTTGAGCAGCCCCAGTGTCTCACATCCCTATGCTCACACGAGAAGGTGGCCTAGGAGGCCAAATGGTTTATGTTGTCTTTTATGTTGTGGTGGATCGAAGCACACATCATACTTCATGTTGAGAGCATGATTAAACTAAGTAACAAGAGATTAAGTTAAACAAATTGAATTCTGCCAAAAAGGGGAAAAAATGAAAAGGTAGTGAAATGAAAAAGGAGGGAAAGTAAATCTCGAAGCAACCCTAACATACAACCCCCTACCTATGAAAATCCCATATCAAGCAAGCACTCTCCCCACCAACCTATCAGCCATACCTCCCACCCATTCCGGTCCCACAAACACCCCAAGTCTATCAATACCCACCTTGGTGGTCTATGCGGAAGCTCCTCTAGTACCTCCAAGCACTAACAACACGTATGGGACTAGGCCTAACCAAAGGTTTGCCAATCGCCGTCCTCCCAAAAACCCCACCCGGCCTCTTATATGCTACTGTTGTGGGGGGAGCAGCCACATGCAAACTCAATACACTGTACCAGAGGGCTCGTCCCCATGCCTCCATTGCCCAGAGAGTCGAGACCACTACACTCGGGATTGTCCTAGAACCCCACTGGTTAACATGGTGGAAGCTGTGGTGCCATCTCCCAAGATTGACACTCCAATAGTGGCAGTGGTGCCACCTCCAATTGCTCGCACTCCAATAGTGGTGGCCGTCACCCTATCCCAAGGATCCCCAAAGAAAGCAACTACTTGTCTTGATGGTACAGTTTACCCATCCATTGTGAAACAAGCTTATAAGGAGAAATTCACTCAAACACCACCCATGGAGAAGGAAGTGGCTCCTACCTTGGTCATTCCCCCAACCACCACACCTTCAAAGGCGGATGATAGATCTACCCAACCCAAGGTCAGTAATTTAAGTTGGGAGGAAGTGTTGACTAGAGTAAAGGTGGAAATCACCCTTCCTCAATTATGTGATTTGAGCCAAGAAATAGGGGAGCAATTGCTAGGCTTGGTCCAGCATTGGATGCATTTGAAGGCAACTAGGGGTGAAGCCACATCTAGTAGTAGTGGGCGATAGCCCAGGCAGTAAGGCAACTAGGGGTGAAGCCACATCTAGTAGTAGTGGGCGATAGCCTAGGCAGCAGTAAGCAAGGGTATGCCTCGCTACCCCAAGAGTGGCTTATCACCAAAGCCCGAGGGTGACAGTCTCCGTGGGAGGAACTCAAATTGCAGGGGCCATTGTGGATGGTGGTTCTGGTGTTAGCATCATGCCTGAAGCTACTAGGTAAGTATTAGGTCTCCAAATTACCGAGCCAGCTCCCTTCACCATCCGAGTGTGGCAGACTAGAGGAAAGTGATGCCCTTGGGACTAGTCAGGCAAGTTCTGATCATTTTTTAGGGATTAGTGTTTGAAATGAATTTTGTGGTATTAGACCTCTCACCAGCTAGAGGGGTAGCTTGGCATCGAAAGGCCTTGGTTGAGGGCAGCTCAAGTAATCCATGATTAGCATATCCTTAATCTAGGGGGGATGGTGAGCTTGCCCTTGGAAAAAGGCATCGATGAGAGTGCAAGGGGAAGTGCCCTACATGACGATTCCCATTTGGGAGCAGGGAACCAGTGACAAGGAAGAGCAGGAGGAATGGCAAGGATTCCCAGTGGATGAGGCATGGGATCCATTTGGCTCAGAAGGAGAGGTGGCCGAACCTCTATGGAATTGGTTAAATTCCTATGAGAGATTCTAATGCAATACGGTGGACATAGTGGAGTTGGACCCAGACCCCATTCAAGAGGTGCCCAAGCAGAAGAGCTCTCAGCAGTACAGGATTGGACAGAATCTTTGATCACTCTGGCCTCCTCTTATGCACCAGTGCTGCCTCAATAGGAAGAGATAGAGGTCATAGGTCTAGGGGAGCCAAAGTTTTCTCAACAACTTAGAAAGAAGGTCTCTCACCAAGAGGAGTCATCAGAGGTGCCTATAACCCCTCCTAGATGCACTCGTAAGGAGCGGCGGCGGGCAGAGCCCCTCAAGACTCGGGAGGAGGCCTTGCAAGTAGAAGACATACCCACTGGCTAGACAGAGGAACGTATTGGTGACTTCCCTCTAGACATCATCCCAGCCCATGACCCCTTATCTCTCCATCAAGCAGCACTTGGCATCACTCCTCTTCCAGCCACCACTTACCACGAGGAGGTGAGATGCACTCGTAAGGAGCGGCGGGCAGAGCCCCTCAAGACTCGGGAGGAGGCCTTGCCAGTAGAAGACATACCCACTGGCTAGACAGAGGAACGTATTGGTGACTTCCCTCTAGACATCATCCCAGCCCATGACCCCTCAAGCAGCACTTGGCATCACTCCTCTTCCAGCCACCACTTACCACGAGGAGGTGAGAGAGCTAAACCTGGGCACAAGAGCCACACCCCATTTTGGTGGTAGCTTGGGTCTAGCAGGACCCTTCCACTTTTCAAAGAAGCACCAACTTTTTCAGAGAACACCAAGATGTGTTTGCATGGACCTACATGATTCCACTAAAAGAAGGCAATCAGCGAGTCTCAGGAAGGGCATCTACCGCATGAATCAAAAATATTCCAAAGTGGGGAAGAAAGAGCTACACAAGATGGAAGAGGCCGATATCATCTTTCCATTGAGCACTTCACCCATAGTGGTAATTCCAAAAAAGAAGCCCAACAAGATCAGGATCTGTGTAGACTTTAGATCCCTCAACAATCAAAGATGGGCTTCCCATTACCTTTCACAGAGCAGGTTTTTTAAGATGTGTCCAGCCAAGGGTGGTGGTTCAAGCGGAACATGTGCCTCAACTCACCCTGGTGTTCGTGAAGTGCCAGGTATCGGGGGTCTCCGCCTCTCTCTCTCTTTCCCGCTCTTTCGCACCTGACCCCTCCCTTGTTCTCACTCCCCACCCCCTCGTACCGCCCAACCCCCCTTCTCACCAGTCAACCAAAAAAAATCCCCCTCTTAGTTGTTTTTCCCAAAATTTAAAAAAAAACCCCAAAAATTCCCCCTTAGTATTTTTTCCAAATACCAACAAAAAAAACCCCGCAAAACTTCTCTCTCTCTCTCTCTCTCTCTCTCTCTCCCTCTCCCTCACCCCACCGACCAAGCCCCTCTCTTCACTCCCCACCCCACTGACCACCCCCTCACTCCCTAACCCCACCGACCACACCCCACTCCCCCTCTCTTCTCTCCCGCTTTGCCACCCCACCCGTCTCCCCCGACCCCCTCCCCCTCTCTCACTCACCACCCCCCTCTTTTCCCCACCCCCCCTCTCTCTCGGCGAGTGCACACCCCACCCCCCTCTCTCACTCACCACCTCCTTTTTTTCCCCACTCCCCCTCTCTCACTCACCACCCCCCTTTTTTCCCCACCCCCCCTCTCTCTCGAGTGCACACCCCACCCCAGAGCGACCGCCTCTCTCCTCACCCCCCCCACGCATCACCCTCACCATCCAGCACCCCACCACCCCACCACCCCACCGACCCCCTCTCTCCTCACCCCCACTGACCAAAGCCCCCCCCGGTGTGACCCCCCCCTTTCTCACTCACCAACCCCCTCTCGTCGTCGTCACGCGAGACCCCACCTTCTCCCTCTCACCATCGCTCACCGACCAGCCTGTGCGCTTTTGCCGCACAGGTCGTAGCGGGGGACTTGCCGGACACCGTATGCGAGCCACAAATGGCTGCAAGCATACAACCAGGAAGGCAAGCTCAAAACAGAATGCAAAAGGTGTGTCACTCAACGCTTAACTGTCGCCTTGAAGGATTCCCGCGTCGCAGCCGTGAAGAAGGAGCCGCCGTCGCCGCTCTACCGCCTCTTCGCCGCCGTGCCGCTACACAGTGCTGCTCGATCGCTCTCTCACTCTCTCTCTCTCTCACACACACACGCAGGAGAAGGAAACCAAAGAGATAAGGCAAGAGCACTCTTGTATTCACAACACATGAGAATGAGGATTTTAGGGTTACATTTGACTCTTATAGGTGACTTGGCCGTTCACACTTGGGCGCCCATACATGGCCGATCGATCCTAACCCTTATCTTACTGACATTCAAGGTGCGCCTCTCATCGGCGATCACCCAATCCCTTTATCCTTAACATATGGTGCCGACAAGCCCGGCCCATGACTCAGAATATTTAAATTAATGACGTAAAACATAGTATGTCTCAATGTCCGCCCCATGGGTTAACATGCCCCCCTTCCTGATGTAGATTCCGTCCTCGGAAGCTATGGTATGGTAAGCTCGAGAGGGTTGTTGTGGTAGACCATCTGCAAAACAAGGAAGTAGAGTGAAGGTATGCTGGAATTCAAAAGATATAAAGTGTATAAATTCAAGCATGTTAGACCACAATGGATGTTGCTATGAGAACTTAGTTTAAGGGTCACATGAGTGAGCTAGTGTAGCAAATTAATAGGAGTTTAAAATTATTAAAAGTAAATCAAGAGTTAGCAAGGTGTCAAAGGTTAAGCAAGGTTTATAACTGACCTAAGCCAAGGAAAATAACCAAGCTTAATAAATAAACAGATGACCACACTGTGTCTACTCTTAGAACTAGTTAATACCACGAGCCTAGGGACACAAGAAACATTAGAGTTACAGGAGCCTTTTGCCTTTATTTTTTTTTTAATGCACATGACAATTTTTACACACAATGGTGACCTTCCTAAGGCAAAACTAACATCGATCCTGGTACCATGTTTAACACAAGGCATTATCCAGGAATCTATTAGCTCACTTTAGGCAAGGCTACCCCCTACCAACCAAGGCATCGGTCTGGAGTAGAATACTCCTCGCCTACCAAGTATCAATAAGGCGATAGGCCAACATTAAAGCACATCATAGACTTGTATTGCCATTTATTGTAGGCTTTTTTTTAAAATCTATTTCTTTTTTATCTTTGCTCCTGAACTATAATTTGTCTTGCATCCTTTCGACAAAGGGGTAACAGCTATGTCCTAGAGGTCAACACACACATGGCCAGGTGTCAAACATTAAGATGGTTTGACCCTAGACCTAAGACAATCGTATTCCAAGGTTAACTAAAGACGTCATGCTGCCTAGGAATATTTCCAATAAAGTTAAGCTCATTAATGATTTACACTAGCATGCAAGCAACTTTAAAAACTAAGTAGTACATTGACAATTTCCATGTGGTCATGCATTATAGTTTATGCAATTGATTGAATAGTAAAAACGAAAGAGAGTGGGTATGGAAGAATTACACCTGTAATTGGAGATCTCCTTGATTTGACAAGACAGCTTGCAATTTGATGTAGATATATTTTGATGAACGTTGCAGCAGTCTCAGGACTTGAAAGCAAACCCACCTCAAACTTTTCAACCTGTACAATCAACTAACAAGCACTATACCTCGAGAGGCACATCAGTGTGAAAATTTCAAGACTTGTTTAAGGAATCTAAAATAGAAAAAACTTGCAAACACTAACCTACCTACCAGTCACCACACTACTACTGAGGATACGGTAAGAGGATGTTGTAGAGTCCTGGCTCTAGCCCTAAGGCTAAGCCTCTATTCGCATCATCCAAACAAATAAAGTCAACCTCAGTAGTGCCATGAGTTTCATCCGTCCATTCATCACTGTCAGATATTTCCTTTTCATTTTCCCATCCACATAAACTCATCAAAAATGTAACCATGCGAGGATAGTCATCTTGTGGAAAAGGAAAGTATTGGGCTATCGGGGATATGTCCTCTACGGAGTAGGGGTCAGTCATGGTCAATAGGCGAATTAGCCATTCTAATTCCTCAACATTTTCCTCTTTGGCTAGTACATCTATATGATCCCATTCAGTTTCAATTACAGGATAGCACATGTGAAATATCTGAGAAAGGTATAGATGATACCTCTCACCAAAGGTAGGAGTGGATGAAGTGTATGATGATCGTGCATCTGCCATATCTGCAAACACAGATATAGCATCAGTAGGTTTATGTGACAGGTCAATCTAATTCTTGATTGTATATACGGATATTTCAGTTTTTAACGTGCTCTTGCTCTTTTTACTATTTTTTGCTTTTCTTTTCTTTTCTCTTCTGTGTATGAAGCTATATATATACATCCCCTTGAATTTGGCAATTACATGGTCAGGGGAGAAGGTTAAGGAGGAAGCATTAGAATGTCGAGCGTGAGTACATGCTCCCCCTTTCCTTGGGTAGATCATATTATTTGCAATGATGTTGCAGCCTCTTGGAACCAATTTGTCCAGCGGGTCATAGGTTGTGATGTGGGCAGATAGCTTTTTATGACCCTTGTGGCCACATCCAATTGCAAAGATGGTAGTGTACGCTCCCATTGACGAATGGAGGAAATGGTTTCCGACGATACCAGGGGAGACGTAGACTCATCGATTTTTTGTTGGGTGTTGACAAGAGTAGGTGTAGAGCATGTAGAAACTTCTATATCAATGTGTGTTTGGCATGAAGAGCTAGAAGCTTCATGTGACTCCCCCCTTCCTGAGCTAGGTGGTAATGATCGATATCGTTTGGGAATCCAAACTAACTCTGGAAGAAGTGGTGCAGAGCACTCTGTTACCTTTCCCTTACCATGGTCTTGAGTTGTCATTGGGGTGGCAACACTTGGTTTATTAGGTTTTACAGGTGATGTAGAGGGATTCAACTTATGTTTAGGGACCCAAATCTGGTCATTTCCCTCGTAGTACCCTTGGGCTACTAATAATTTTTTAGGGATCCATCGCGATGTTACATTGCCCTTTCTCGGGTGGGTAGCTGCTTTCCTTTTACGAGGCTTCTTGGTGGCTGAACGAGATTGAGCAGGGGAAGTAGCTGTTAACGAAGCTTTGGGGACCCATTTGTATGTACTCTTTGGCATAGTAAGCGAAGCTTTAGGGACCACCTTGCCTGTTTCCACTCTTGGCGTTGAAGCGTTAGAGGGGTGGCCAACAATCGAAGATGGTTTTGCCACCACTGGACTTTGTGATTTTTCGTTATCCAGCATTTTGTCCAGAGTCGATGGCTTAGGAGCGGGATTTTGAGCGGTCCGACCTAGTGTTGGTTCTTGCGTTGTGACTTGTCTAGTTGCCCAATCGATATTGCACTTGGTGGCCATCATCCATTTGCGCCCTAAGATTACAGTCCCTTCCATGGTACCAGCAGGCATAACCAAAAAGCTTTGAATTATGGTTCCCTTGTCATAAGCAACCGGAGTGTGCAGAATTCCTGAGACAGGGGTTTTCTTCTTGTTGATTCCTTGAACTTGGATAGGACTCTTGGATAAAGGTGGTTTTCCCAGTTGACACCACACGCCATATGATAGCAAATTGTGTTGAGCTCCTGTATCCAATAATGCATTATACAGCACCTCCCCGTAAGGACTCTGTAACTCAATTGGGTATCTTAGAGGTGGGTCAGATTCTAGTGCATCCTCCTCTGCTTCCTCGAAAAATACTTGCGTAATTCCCAAGTTGGCTTCTCGTTGTCGCCTAGCACGCTGTTGACGTTCTTTGGCTTCGACTCTCGCTTGTATCTTTTTAAGCTCAGCTTGTTCTTTAGCTGCCTTCTTTTGATGGATTGCATGTAACTCCTCTTGGCTCAGGGGGTCATAGTATCTTTTGAATTTACTCCCATTAAGGAATCCAATGGTTTCAACTCCGTCGAGAGTCTCCACTCTGATGGTACCTTGTGGGGTAATTTCACATACTCTATACGGTCCCTTACCAGCATATTTGAGCTTTTTCTTTTCGTTTCGCACTCCATACATCAGGACTTTATCCCCAACCTTGATGTCCTTGTCCTTTAGATGGCGATCAAACCATTTTTTCCTTCTATCCTTCTCCACAAGGGCATTGTACACAGCCAATTGTCTTTCTTCATTTAGCCGCTCAAGGATATACAGACGCTCTGCTAAGGGATTACCATCCCAACCCTCTTGAGTAGCAACACGAAGACTTGGAATGACAAATTCCCACGGCATGACTGCTTCTTGGCCATATACCATTTTGAATGGTGTGCAATTAATAGCCACTTTGTACGCAGTACGATAGGCCCATAAAGCTGTCGTAAGCTTTAGATCCCAATCCGTGCGATGAGCTTCAACTGTCTTTGTCAAAATAGAGATTAAAGTCTTGTTGGTACTCTCGGCTTGGCCATTCGCTTGCGGATAGTAAGGAGTAGATTTATGATGGGATATCATGAAATTTGTTGTGAGCTCCTTAATCACTTCATTTATAAAATGCGTACCATTGTCGCTCACAAGTTCAAAAGGACAACCGAAACGTGTGATTATATTTTCAAAGAGGAACTTGGCTGTTGTCCTCGCATCTGCCTTACGTGTCGCTTTCGCTTCAGCCCATTTGGTCATAGAGTCAGTGGCCACAATAATATAGCGAGATTGTGTGTTTCGGGCCGCTGGACTAATTGGACCTACAAAGTCTAAACCCCACTTTTCAAATGGTTGGTTTACTTTGATCGGATGTAGAGGCATCCGATCTTTCCTCTGGGGTTTCTTATATCGTTGGCATTCATCGCAACCCTTCACAAAGAGTGATGCGTCTTGGAACATAGTGGGCCACCAATACCCTGATTGTAAGATCTTTCGCGCAGTTAAGTCTCCTGAGACCACCGGCTACGCCCATATGTGCCTCTTGCAAAATGTATAGATACTCATCCTCTCGGGCACAACGCCTAAGAACGTCATCCTTTCCTCTTTTATAAAGAGTCCCGGCTATCAGGCAATAGGGTTCGCATTCTTTGATTAGCTTTCGAGCTAGATCTTTACGAAGCTCCTTGGGTGGAAAGCCATTAACCAAAAAGTTAACAATCTTCTCACTCCATTCAGGCATTGTCTCCGCCATGAACAGGGAAGTGTCAGGTAAGTCATCATCAACCCCCGTAGGAGCCTCACCATTAGGTATGCGAGACAAATGATCAGCCATAACATGTTTTTTGCCAGGTCTCACAACAACAGTGAAATCAAACTCAAGAAGAATCAATAGCCATCGTGTGATTCTTCCTGTGGAGCATGGTTTGTTTACCAGAGGGTGGGGTCGGTGCACGAGAGAGTGAGGGGGATGGGGGGGTGTTGCACACGAGAGAGAGAGAGAGAGGGGAGGGGCTGTGTTAACCCATGGTGGACATTGAGACGTACTATGTTTTACGTCATTAATTTAAATATTCTGAGTCATGGGCCGGGCTTGTCGGCACCATATGTTAAGGATAAAGGGATTGGGTGATCGTCGATGGAGGCGCACCTTGAATGTCAGTAAGATAAGGGTTAGGTTCGATCGGCCATGTATGGGCGCCCAAGTGTGAACGGCCAAGTCACCTATAAGAGTCAAATGTAACCCTAAAATCCTCATTCTCATGTGTTGTGAATACAAGAGTGCTCTTGCCTTATCTCTTTGGTTTCCTTCTCCTGCGTGTGTGAGAGAGAGAGAGAGAGAGAGTGAGAGAGCGATCGAGCACTGTGTAGCGGCACGGCGGCGAAGAGGCGGTAGAGCGGCGATGGCGGCTCCTTCTTCACGGCTGCGACGCGGGAATCCTTCAAGGCGGCAGTTAAGCGGTGAGTGACACACCTTTTGCATTCTGTTTTGAGCTTGCCTTCCTGGTTGTATGCTTGCAGTCATTCGTGGCTCGCATACGGTGTCCGGCAAGTCCCCAGCTACGACCTGTGCGGCAAAAGCGCACATTTTTGGCGCCGCTGTCGGGGAGTTGTCCTGCACCAAGCTCCAGTTTGCAGCTCGGCTGCTGCGTGAAGTTTAATCTACACTGTAGGAAAGCGACTGTGTGTTTGTTGTTGAGGTGTTTCTGTGGTTTACAATCTCTGTTTCTGCAATTTGTCTTCTGCATTTCTGTTTATTTTGTTATTTTTCCGCTCCGCGTGTGGGCGCACGATCGGTTATCTGGTTTTCTGCGCGTGGGAGGGGGGATTTCTGAATCCCCAGATCTGGGCTGTGTGCAAACTGCGCCGCGGCGAAGGCTGAACCCTAAAGAAACCCTAGAAAACTTATCTCCAAAAAAAAACAGAAAATAAAAATTTCAAAAAAAAATTTCAAAAAATAAAAAACAAAAAAATTAAATTTTATTTTTAAAGAAAGAACCAAACGTGTGGAGAGGAAGAGAGGAAAGATTTTCTAATTGGAGAAAAAAAATTTGAAAAGAAAGAACCCCAATTGACCCACGACCCCGGCCCCCAGTCTTTTGATATATATATATAGGAGAGTGAGCCTCCATAGCTTTCTTTCAAGTGAGAGCTTATGGGAAGTCGTTCCCTATATGTAGCCCACTCCCCAAGGAGTAAAGTGAGCATGTGGGATAAAGCCCTCACCCTTTCCTCCACAAGCAAATAGGCTTTTGCCCCTTCCCCCCAAAGGAAACGGACTGTTTTGAGAACTACAGGAGCTCTAGATAGGCGAACATGGTGCTGTAAAGCACACTAGGACCCTTTAAACGATACGCTCGTTTCGAGCTATCACACACCCTAGTCCAGGTTCGACCATAAGTAAGGGGATCAAAAAAGGGTTAAAAACAATCTAAAAACAAGTAAAAACGGGGTGCGAAACACCTAAGAAGAGAAAAATCAAAATTCCAGACACAGTGTTTCCTACGCAAGTTCAGCCTCACCGGAACCATAAACCGTTAGCTATACCGAGTATCATTCGGGAGGAAAGTGAGGATAGGACATCAGGAAGTGGGCAAACACCCTTTTTGCTTGAAAGAATGTTTAGTGAGGGAATGCCTGACCCCATTGAAGAGGAAGTGATTCCATCTTCACCAGTCCCTAGTCAAGGGGCGATGTCTCAAAAAGTACCGTTGAATGTGTCCAAGCTAATGGATTTCATGTCCTCCGAGATCAGAACCACGATCATATCCAAATTATACGGAGATCCTGAGCTATTCTTAGCTCTTCGGGCATTTCTCAATGGAGAACTAAAGGCGGGGTTACCACAATTTGCAAATATGGATAGACCCGACACGCTTCAAGATGAAGGGGAACATTGGGATCTACAACCCAACTTAGATGAAGATTCGGTCGTTGAAATACCTGTGAACAAGTTGGGACAGTACTTTGAAGGTGACGAATCTAATGCAACTCTCCCCATTACTACCAAGGGATTAACTCTAAAGGGAATCCTTGATGGTGGTGCTGGAGTGAGCATTGTGACTAAAAACTGTTGGGAATCTATGGGAAGGCCTCACCTCGAAGTCACAAACATAGTGGTTAAGATGGCAAACGGAACCATAGCTAAACCTATTGGAATGTTAAGGGACCTTAAGATCAAGGTCCTGGATACAAGGTAAAACATACCTTCATTGTAATGGATTTCTCCAAGCATCCTATGTCATATCAAATGATCTTAGGACGTCCTTTCATGAGGGAAGCACAAATGGTACATGACTGGTCGAAAAACCATGTCTACCTACAATTCCAGGACTCTGTCATTCGAGTTGATCTTGAGAATGGTCGTGCACATCCTTTAGGAAGCAAGGTTATCATTGATAATCGATCGGATACCACTATTCACTCCGCCCCATTAAGGTATTGCTATACATGCAAAAAAGAGACTGATGATGGGAAAGATTCTCCTTATATGGATGTCCTACCGGGTATGACTGAGTCGGATAACGTGGATTGGGTACACCTAGCGGCAACCATAGACACATGGGGAAATAGAGGCACAAGTTGGGTAACACCTGAGGGGCAAGATATGCCACCATTAGTGCCAATAAACATGATAGGTGTTATGCACTTGGCTCCTGATGGCAAGAAAGTGGCGAACTCCACTGACACTAACAGTAGTGAAAACTCAGACCAATGCAACTCTGAGTATGAATCTCAAGAAGAAACTGACTCTGAGCCTGATGGGGGGGATAAATCAAATATTCACCCAAATGTGGAAGCAAGGTGCTCAAGGCCTAGGACAGTGGCCTCCTGCAGTTCATCCGAAAGTGAAGATCGACCAAGTGAGTCCGAATCTGATAGAAACAAAAATCAAAAACTTGGTAAGAAGAAAACGAGACATAAGCGCCAATGCTATCGAGCTAATGTACGCACTGCAATAAACAAGGAAAGATCCACTGCAGAATGGCTTAGTTATGTAGGAGCCATTGACGCTCATCGGAAGATAGCGGATAATTGGGGACAATACCTCCAAAGTGTCATGTGGTGTATTCCGCAACCTCATGACGTCGCCCAATTAGAAATCGAAGAGAAGCCAAAACTAAGTCGTACTGCAAGAAGGCGGCAAAACCAAGAGTTGGCTCAACAACAAAAGGAAGCGGAATTGAAAGAAAAAAGCCTGGCACAACAAGAACCAGTAGACTTACACCCCGCACCCGAACATTTCAAATCATTCACCACAGGGGAACGTAAAGTAGTCTACACAAAAGCCCAACGAACGCCTACCAATGGGAGTAGCGGTGTCTACGATGGCCCTGCAGTAGTTAAGGAGATAGACTTAGCAAATCCGGGTGAGGAGTCTAAACCAGTTTTCATTGCTCAAGACCTCACCAAGGCGGAAGAAGCTGCACTTATGAAGCTTCTTAAAGAATTCAAGGACATATTTGCTTGGACATATCATGATATGAAGGGTGTTCCACCCTCGGTGGTGCAACACACGATTCCAATGATTAGCACTGCTAAACCAGTCCAGCAACGTCCCTACCCAATGAATCCTAAGTACGCAAAGATTGTACAAGAGGAAATTGAACTAATTCCGTCTAGTTATATGGATTGTTCCTCATCGGCCTCGTTGTTGTTGGAACTTCCTAGTTCCACCTATTCTTCCATTCCTTCTCGAATCCTTCCTTCTGTCCAATTCTTCAAGTCCTTCCATAGACTTGAGCTACCTTGAAGTAAAGTGCCAATGGGAATCTAGACTTGTGAAGATTGAAAGGAGGAAAGATAGATTGTGGGTTCATGGATCTAGTTCTCCCTATTCATGCTTAGGCTTTTCAACGTGTAGAGTATAGGGATATGAACTTCAAAGTCTAATGTTCTTGGGTGGTCATCCCTCAGATTCTTAAGATATGCAGAGTAACAATGTCCACCTATTGAGGGACTATTGTGGCTTTTGGGTCTACCTCTGAAGGGAGGTTCTCAAGGAGTTCTTGGTGATTGGGACTTTTATTAACATCCTAGGTTTCCTTGGTTTGTTTTGAATTAGGCATAGAGGAACTTCCCTCAATTTGAACTGTGTGAGGTTTCTCCTCCAATCAAGCTTGACAATCCTTGACTAACTCTTGAGCAACCTTGAGTCTCCCCTTTTCCTCGATTAGATTGGGATATTCACCTAACTTCTTGGTCAACCAACTGGGGTCTATTTGCTATCTTTCTTGAGGGCAGATGGTAGTATCTTTTCCTTGTCAGATGAGGAATATGATACATTGGTAGTTGTCCCCTCGTCGGATGCACTTTTTATGATGACAAGGATATCCCCCTTGCTAATCGTTGTGGCCTTCTTCTTTCCAGAGCACCTAGTTGCTCATGCTTGTTCATAGAGCATTCGTAGAAGATAAAATTATTGCATGTCCTGAGGCTTCCTACTTCTGTGAAGTAAACACTTCGGCGGAGCAATGTGAGGTGCGGCTCTCCTTCTCCTTTGCATTTGAGTGACTACATTCAAAGGCACTGTATG
Source organism: Cibotium barometz (assembly GCF_041138505.1). Classification (NCBI taxonomy): domain Eukaryota; kingdom Viridiplantae; phylum Streptophyta; class Polypodiopsida; order Cyatheales; family Cibotiaceae; genus Cibotium; species Cibotium barometz. Next base: position 24,405,680 of record NC_141066.1, read on the forward strand.
GATGAAGCTATCCCATATACTCAGCAAGATAATGTTGGTCCTAGGTTTAGCTTTGTTTACTTTCCCCATAGTACCCATTCTTAATGGATAATCCTTGGTACCTATGGTCTATCCCAAAACCTATGCATAAAGGAGTTAAGGTGGGAGTACTCGCCATCCCTTTTTTAACTGGACATTTGGCTATTCGATGAGGTCTAGCACAGTCATAGCATTGCATAGGTGGTTGTTTAGACAATCTCATCCATGTGGTGTAGTGGCTACTAGGTATATGGGGTACATGTGCTCACCCTCTCAAGATTTGTGAGGGTGGGCTATTTGGTTCAGGGGGTTTGAAGATCGTGTTGTTAATAGCTTCTCCCTCCTCACCTTCTTTGAAGATTTTCATTACGGTAACTGGTGTGAACAAGGGTCACTCGAGGTAATGGTGATGGTGGTGGGAGGACTGAGAGTGGCAAGGGTACTTCTTCGGGTACCCTGAGGATTCCTCACAAGGCAACTTCATGGCTAGGTTTGTTGAGATTCAACTCGATGTCAGTGTGTGCCAGCTGTGCTATGTGCTGGCATGTTAGGTAGGAACATGTGTGAGACATAAATGACCGCGTCCAGCTGGTCATAGTGTGTGGACATTAGCTAGGGTTAGTAGTGTGTGGACACAACATAGTGTGTGTCTTGTGTATTATGGATTATGGCTTTATGTATTGTGTGAGAAGGGAGATGGCTTCCCTCTATGGTTAGGGTTTACAATATACATTAGGGTTTGCTCCTGTGTGAGAAGGGAGATGGCTTCCCTCTATGGTTAGGGTTTGCAATATACATTAGGGTTTGCTCCTGTGTGTGTGTCTCCTCTCCCTCTACCTATTTTTCAACATGGTATTAGAGCCCGGTGCTCTCTATTAGGGTTTATGAGTGAGTGAAAGAAGAGGGAGAAGACGCTGTGAAGCTTGCCATTGAAGCTGTGAAGCTTGGAGCACACCGATTTCTATCAGATCTGAGAGCTTGGCCTACCGAGTAAGGTCTACTAAACACCCTTGAGCGGATTGCAGGAGATTCAAGCAGAAACAAAGCAAATTAGGGTTGCCCAAAGCAAAAGAAAATTATGGTTTTTTGGAAGCTTTCCATTGGAGCTTGGAAGCGGTGATGTATGGTGAAAATAGATGCAAATCTGGCAAAGAAACATGTATGTGACAAGGATGAATGTATTGGAAACTCATGTACAAGCCGCCCTACAGTGAATTTGGAGCAAATATGATGCATTTAAGTGATTGAAAATTACTGGTTTTGAAGCTCTCACAAAACAGAGAAAAAGAGTCACTTGGTTGATGAAATTAAACCTAGTTTTTTGTAAAAATCAAACAATTGATGGGTTACACACATGCCTTAGAGTGTTAGGCAACATTACATGGTCTTAATTATCACTACAAACCTTCCAAATCCCCTCAGGAGCAGGCGACACAGCTCATACAGAGAAAACAGAGCAGTTTTTTACATATTCGCTAAGTGGAGGCCACAAATCAAGGGTAGTGTTTGATAAATTCCAAAATTGACTTAGCAATTGTGTGGTACATACACCTAAGAAGGAAGCTACATGATTGGTTGGAGAAATTATGCCTTATGGAGCTGGAAATGAGCTGATTAAACAGGCTGTCTACTGTCATTAGTGAAATAGAGTGTGATTAATCGACTAATTACTCTCTCATCTTAAACAATTGGTCTAATTCCTTTTACATGGAGTTAGTGGACATCATTGCTAAGTTAATGAATGCCTGGTCTCTCAATTTGGACAAGCATTGAAGAAATTAGAGCAATTCTACTAATGGTTTTACTGGTTTTTCTCAAAACAGAGAAGGGGGTTTGACAAAATTGGTATGTACACACCTTGGATGGTGTTGATATGCAACATTGAGGTTGCTTAAGTGTCAATGCAAGTTAGTGGACATCATTGCTAAGCTAATGAATGCCTGGTCTCTCAATTTGGATAAGCATTGAAGAAATTAGAGCAATTCTACTACTAGTTTTACTGGTTTTTCTAGTTTTTCTCAAAACAGAGAAGGGGGTTTGACAAAATTGGTATGTACACACCTTGGATGGTGTTGATATGCAGCATTGAGGTTGTTTAAGTGTCAATGAAAGTTATCCACACTTGAATGAACCACTACATTGCGATTTGGAGCTTTGGAAAGTGCATCAAAGCAGGCGTTTGTTGACTACTTTGGAGTATCTGGAACACTCATTAGAGTGTGGTTAAGTTGAGGAAGGCTCGTTTACAGATTTGGACGTGTGCGAAAGGTGTATTTGCATTGAGCAAATATGTCGGATAATCCAATAGAAGTTGTGGGTGAAAAATTGGATAGAAAGAACTTCCAGGCACGGAAGTACAGGATTAAAAGTTTTCTGAAGGGAAAAGGTTTTTGGAATCTCATTACAGGTACTGAGCCAGAGCAGGAACTACCCCGACAACCTACACAGCAAGGTTATCGCTCACAAGCAATGGTTAGAAAGAGCATACAAAGTGTTGCATTATCTGTCTATATGTATTTCGGATTCTATACTCATACACGTACATGATGCTGAGAATCCCAAGGATGCATGGGATACATTGGTAAAGCTGTTATACAAACACTAGTGCTCGTAAGTCTCAATTGCGACAACAGATTCATAATGTGAAATGGAATAAAAGGAGCATCCATGATTATGTACAAGAAATAAAGAAGTATGCAGATGCATTGGCAACAATCAATGCCCCCATGCCTGATGATGATTTGGTAGACATTACCTTGCGTGGTCTTGGCAAGGAGTATAAATCCTTTGATACATCTATCTCAATTCGGAGTACAGGTTTACTAGACTTTTATGAGTTGGTTTCACTCTTGCTTGTTGAGGAAATCAAACTCAGTGACTGCTTTCATGATGCATCTACTAGCCATGATGATAATGACAGAAATCAAGATTTCTATTCACATAGAGGATCTAGAGGAAGGGGGAGATTTGCATCACGTGGCCGTGGTAATGGTCGTGGATGGCAGGACAAGTCACCACAACAGAATTTTCAACCTACATATGGTGCTAGAGGTGGTCGTGGATACACCTCAGAGAGGCAGAGGTAATCCTCGTGGTAGAGGACGTTGGCAAGGCCAACAAACATCTATGCACAATGTGGAATGCCATTACTGTGGGAAATTTGGTCATATGGCACGTGATTGTTTCCGCAAACAAAATGATTTGAGAGGGGGTAGAGCACAACATGGTGGACATTATGCACAACATGGTGGAAAATATGCATCAAGCGATAATGATGGCAGCACAAATCACTTGTTTGCCATGAAATATGTTGTGGGATCTATGATGACAAATGCTGAAAATGATGACACTTGGTATATGGACTCTGGAGCATCAAACCATATGACTTGTCATGGTGAATGGTTTGAGCATATGAAGCCTATGGATGTGAAAGGCTATGTGGAGACAGGAGATGATACCCATCATGCCATTACACATGTTGGAAGTGTACCATTGGTTATGCACAATGGTGAAACAAAATCTATGGGGGCAGATGTATTGTATGTGCCTTCTATCACAAAAAGTTTGGCCTCAATTGGTCAAATGGTGGAATAGGGATGACAGGTTCGTTTCAACGAGCATGGTTGCTTCGTTGAGGATTTCAAAAATGGATGTAGAGTCATTGCCAAAAGAAAAAAAGAAGGCAGGTTATTTAAGCTGGGTGCTGGGATTCTTGAGTTGAAATCAGCCATGTTCTCTAAAAGCCGAAATGTGGTACAGGACATTGACATGTGGCATAAGAGGATTGGACATGTGAATATACAACAAAGGTTAAAGAACATGCAGACAAGAGGCATTGTTAGTGGGCTGCCTAGATTCAAGTATGATGGGAATATGCATGTTTGTGAGGCCTGCCAGTTTGGAAAGCAGGGAGGTTGCGGTTTCCTAGAGAAGGCAACATGAGTAGCAGGCCACTTGAGATAGTACATAGTGATGTATGGGGTCCTGCACAAAACCCATCCATTAAAGGCAATTTATATTATGTGGCATTCATTGATGATTTCAGCAGAATGACATGGATTTACTTTCTCAGGGAGAAAAGTGAAGTGTTGAGAAAGTTTATGGATTTCAAAGCTTTTGCAGAGAAGCAATATGGCTCTTGGATAAAGTGTTTGAGGACAGATGGAGGTGGTGAATACACCTCACATGCTTTTGAGCATTTCTTGAGAAAGCATGGCATAAGAAGACAGTTAACTTGCAGGTACACACACCTCAGCAAAATGGTGTTGCTGAGAGAAAGAATAGAGTCATTTGTGAAGTGGCCAGGGCAATGCTCAATGAAAAGAGCATGCCAGATTATTATTGGGTAGAAGCATGTGCCACTACAGTGTATATACTGAATAAGACACCCACAGCAGCCATACATGGAAGTACACCAGAGATGCGGCGTACAGGTTTTAGGCCAGACATTGGACACCTCAAAGTGTTTGGATGCATAGCTTATGTACATGTGCCTGACGAGAGAAGGAGGAAGTTGGATCCTAATGCAGAAAAGTGTGTGTTTGTTGGATATGCACAGGATCATAAGGCATACAAATGTTACAATCCACAAACTAGGCAAGTGGTTATCTCACGAGATGTGGTGTTTGATGAACTTGCTAGTTGGTACAAAGCAAAGGATGAGGGTGTCATTGATTCTCTTGAAGCTGATATGCATGTGAACTTGCCACAAACAAGTTCTAGTTCTACTTCTATGTCTGGGCTAGCAGAGTCAGAGTATAGCACTGTACGTCCATGGTCAGGACGTTTGAGACATGAGAGTGTGAGCACTGGAGTAGTGCTGTGGATAAAGGGAAAAAGAAAGTTGAAGGAATTGGAATTACAGGTTATGAGTCATCAAGTTCAGAGAGTTTGGATGAGGAACTTGGCAGACCTGTTTTACGCACACCTGGTGCAAGACAAGATAGATATGTGCCACCACATGCTAGAGTGATAGGTGTTCAGAGTGATCCGCATGCATTGCGGAGATCCCAAAGGGTTAGATATCCAGCTTGACAGGTTGACATATCGTGATTTTGCTATGCATTATGCATATATGACCTCTTTGGTGAAGCATGTGGAACCTACATGCTATACAAAAGCTATTGAAAAGCATGTATGGGAGAAGGCAATGGATGTTGAGATGGACGCATTGTTTCATAATGAAACATGGGATTTGGTTGCATTACCACAGGACAAAAATATTATTGGTTGCAAATGGGTTTACAAAGTGAAATGCAAGTTAGATGGTTCCATTGAGCGACAAAACAAGATTGGTAGCTAAGGGTTATGCACAAACCCAAGGCTTGTACTATGATGAAACATTTAGTCCAATGGCAAAGATGGGAACAGTGAGAGCAGTCATTGCTATGGCTACAACAAATGGTTGGGAAACGCATTAAATGGATGTGGAAAATGCATTTCTAAATGGTGATCTACAAGAAGTTTATATGGCACAGCCAGAAGGATATGTACACCCAAAGTATCCCACTCATGTAAGCAGATTGAAGAAAGCTTTATATGGTTTAAAGCAAGCACCTCGTGCTTGGAGTGATAAGATGAGCATATATCTTATCTCCGTTGGATTTCAGGTTTCTACAGCAGATGCTTCACTCTATGTAAAGAAAACAGATCATGGGATTGTTTTACTTGTCATCTATGTGGATGACTTGATTATCACAGGAGATCATGGTACAGATGTGATGCATGTCAAGAAGGCATTGAGTGGGTAGTTTGACATGAAAGACTTGGGTGAACTGAGATACTTTCTTGGAATTGAAGTGATCAAAGATCATGCAGGTACATGGTTAGTGCAACGCCAATATTCATTGGATATGTTGGCAAAATATGGGATGACAGGGTGTAAGCCAATGAGTACACCTTTGGAGCAGAATGTGAAGTTACGGGCTGATTTTGGTGAGGAGTTGGATGATCCATCTATGTACAGAAAGATGATTGGTAGTCTCATTTACATGACTATCATAGGCCCAGATTTGAGTTATGCTGTGGGGCTAGTAAGCCAATTTATGTAGAGCCCCAAAAAACCTCATTTGGATGCAATGAGACGCATTATGCGATATGTAAAGACCACTGCACATTATGGTCTTCTTTATGAGAGTGGTAAAGGCTTGGATATACATGGCTACACAAATGCTGATTGGGCAGGTAGCTCATATGACAGGAGGTCTACTAGTGGTTATGCCTTTACACTTGGAAGTGCCGTGGTGAGTTGGAGTAGCAAGAAGCAACCTACAGTTGCTTTATCTAGTACACAGGCTGAATACAGGGATGCAGCCATTGCTACATGTGAAGGAATATGGTTAAAAAGTCTCTTGGCTGATTTGGGTGAGCCTATTGATGGCAAAGTTATCATTCATTGTGACAACATGAGCAGTATACAGTTGGCCAAGAATCCAGTATTTCATGCACGGACCAAACACATAGAGGTCCATTATCACTTTGTCAGAGAGAAAGTGCTGGATGGTACAGTGGATCTACAGTATGTGAAGACTGAAGAGCAGGTGGCTGATATCTTTACAAAGCCACTTAGCAGAGAGAAGTTTGAGTACTTCCGTACTATGTTGGGAGTACGTGGGATGAGCTTGAGGGGGAGTGTTGAGAGCTTTGATAGCCCAAGCTCATCTACATCTTCATCTATGGTGGCAGTACATCATGAGCTTGAGAGGGGCTATTGAGATTCAAGCTCAATGTCAGTGTGTGCCAACTGTGCTATGTGCTGGCATGTTAGGTAGAAACATGTGTGAGACATAAATGACCGCGTCCAGCTGGTCATAGTGTGTGGACATTAGCTAGGGTTAGTAGTGTGTGGACACAACACAGTGTGTGTCTTGTGTATTATGGATTATGGCTTTATGTATTGTGTGAGAAGGGAGATGGCTTCCCTCTATGGTTAGGGTTTGCAATATACATTAGGGTTTGCTCCTATGTGTGTGTCTCCTCTCCCTCTACCTGTTTTTCAAGGTTGAGGTGTATTGTGTTGTTGGGGCTAGCAAGGCCAACGGTGGTTGCCTTGGGTTAGGCGGTAAGGCCTGCGACCGATAGAGCCCTCGCTTGAGCAACTCTTTGGTGGTAGAAATTTGAGGTTTTGTGATTGCCCCACCTTTGGGAGTAAGCACAACTTAGAGAGTGGGTTGGGGTCTCAAGTGTGGACACTCTATACTAGTGTGGTTTGCTCGACAAATTAGGCACCATGCTAGTTCTCTCCTAGGGTAAAGGTTAGGTTGCCCAACTTGGTCATCACGGCATTGGCCTACTCTCCATTTTTCGATCATTTGCTGCATTAATGTAGCTACTATCTACTCCACCTGTTATTGTTAGCTGCTCCACCTGTGCTGCTAGCTGCTCCACCTATTGTCTTGTAGAAGATTCCTTTCCCTTTCCTTCCGATTTCATACTTGTCATTTTGAAGGAAGCTTCAGAAGTTCCCTCATGCAATTCTCGAGAACGCGTTCTTGAAATTGTCCTCAAAATCCATGGTGCTTCTGCAGAATTGCTCAAAGGAGGTAGTATGCGTGAGAGCATATAGGGAGTTATATAGGGCTACATCTTCAAGTCCCTCTAGGAATCGACCGATCATCCTTTCATCACAAAGAACTTGTACTATTATAGCAAGAGCAAAGATGTCTCACCAGGTTGATATAGTCTTGGATGGATTCTCCCTCCTTCTGTTTTACATTATGCAATTGTTCGATTAGACTCCATCATGTTCCTTATCTTGAATATCCTATTTTAAAGGCCTCTTTCAAGGCATCAAGGGTAGCCTTGTCTTCTACTTTGAGTGACGAGAGCCATTGTCGAGCTTTTCTATCAAGGGTGAGTGCCCAAGGCAATCACCCTCCTTCTGTTTTACATTATACAACTATTGACTCCATCGTGTTCCTTGACTTGCATATCCTACTTTAAAGGCCTCTTTCAAGGCATCAAGGGTAGCCTTGTCGTCTACTTTGAGTGACCAGAGCCATTTTCTAGCTTTTCCATCAAGAGTGAGGCCCAAGGCACTCACCTTAACCCTAATCATCCACGTGGCCAAAGGCCTCACAAATCTAGTTAAACATCTACAAATGAGGTATGGGGTTTCCGGACCCTCAAACTTAGTATAAGTTTTGAGATGTGAGCCGATTTATTCCTTTTTGGTCTCAGCCCCCTTGCACCTGTTGTGCGAGTGCTGGTGGTACAATTCTTGAAGGTACCCCCTCCCTATTTCCATGGCTAACCTCAACATTTACGGTGTCAGTCTTACCATGGCCAGGGATTATAGGTGGAGGAGCTAGGCCTAGAGGATAGTATCCCATTTGTGGACCGTGCCTTAGTGGTGGTGGGTGGGTGTGCACTTTGTAAGGATCCGTATGGTATCAGGGATACACTCCATGCAACAGGTAGTGGTTAACATGTGTACCGTGTACTGGTTGGAGTGTTCTAGGTGGGCTCTTTCTCTTTGGTATGACATTAGGGAAAATTTGGGCTCATCTTTGGGCCCTCTAAGGAATGCCACATCATCAAAAATGGGGCCATGGTAAATTTTTTGTAAATCAACTCCAATTTTTTTGGAGGTTGCATATATAGAATCTACTCTTCAAGATCTTTCCATTGATATATAACATGATGTGGTTAGGACATAACCCATGGAAGATGTACAAAAAGTAGGTTCAAAAGTGATGATGTGGACCGTTTTACGGTAGTAGCCTTTAAACTTGATTCTGAGGAAAATGGTATATCTTGAGCTTAGCAACTCCAAATGTTTCAGAGTTTGAAATTATAAGATCTACTATTCATGATCTTTCTAATGATATGTCATATGATGGGGTTTTAACATAAGGTAAGAAATGTTCACCCGCGGCTCCCATTTTCAAGGCAAAGATGGCAAAAAATCCCTTAGAGGGCCCAAAAATGAGCTCAAATTTTCCCTAATGGGTCTCTAGACCTTGGTGAGCTAGCTCTTGACCTAGGCTTGGTGTTGACTTAAGGTCCTGGTATGAATCAATCATCATGCCAGTCAGCATGGCTCCCCAAACCGTTGGATTAGTCTGGATTGGGTTCTCTATGCCCTGTCCCACCTTTGGTCTAGGATCTAGCGGAGGTGTGATAGTCAGTTTTGTGACAATCCATCCTCATTTCCCTGGGATGAGGCTCTTCTGATTGTGTGTTTCCTAGTGTGGATAGGAAGCTAGGTCCTCCACACTCCACCAAGAGCCTTCCTCCATCACCTCCGACCGCTCTGGACACCATCACCGCGCTGATGCCCTCCGACTATACCACCAGTGTCCCTTCAACATCTTTGACCACCATCTGAAGCGGCGGTGCCCTCCAACTTCCATCACCACCAATGCCCTCGGACCGTTGGTACCCTCCGACATCTTTGATCGTCATCACCACATTGGTGCCCCTTCGACATCTCCGACTGTCTCGTCACCATCAGTGCCCTTTGACATCTCCAATGTGCATGGCCAACTCCGATGGCACTCATGGAGGCAACCCTCTCCCTTTCCCGAGGAAGTGCAAGATCCTCTTGATCACCATCTCCCTTTTTCCGATAGAAGATCTTCCCTCTACACTACATGATGAGGGTTGGGACTTCGAGGAGGAGGACACCCAAGGAGGAGGTAAGGGGAGCACTCTCTCGGTAGGGGAGGACACACTCTCTTTTAGGACATTCATTGTAGCACATTTTGGGGACTCTCTCTTGTATCACCTTCCCTCTAGCACATTCAGTGGAGAGCACATTCTCTGGTGTATGACATTCTCTATGTTGGAGCACAGTCTCTCTTGCATCATTCTTGTCTACAGTTTGGGATACAGTGTTGCACTCTTTTGGTGTTTTTTCTATCTCTTTGTGTGAGTGAGTTGAGTGAGTGGTGACGAGTACTCGTAGTGTAACACAGCGGTGTGACAACGCTCGCGGGAGGTGTGGTGAAATTGCTTCTCAAGGAGTTGTAGATCTTGGAGACCTCAAAGGTTATGAGTTCGGCCATCGAAAAGATCCTCATGATAGTTGTGGTTCACCAGGTAATCTCTTGTTGGAGGGGGGATTTAAAGGTGATTAATCTTGTTCAAGAGGTAAAAAATTTAGAAAATGTCTTAATTGGGGTCTAAATTGATCATGTGAGTAGTCGAAATTAATGTTTTTGAGTGTTTTGAGAGCATCTAGTTGCATCAAAACACCTAATTACATCAATTAGAGAAATTTGACTCTCTTTACTTAATTTTACCTTAAAAGAGGAGATCAAAATTAAGATTCTAATTAATCTCATATTTTAGATTAATTTACACATTTGTTGATCCACATAGAGTAGCTTTCCCTTACTCTATCTAATGATGTGCTCAATTGTGTGAATCAAATAGGGATTATTGATTAATTAGAGTCTTTGATTAGTATAAAAGAGAAAGATTAGTGAAAGAATTAATATTTGATTAATTCTTAATCACTTTTTTTACATAACTCATTAAGGCTAATGAGCATTCAATGAGAGTAGATGCTCATGAGTTGTCAAATTGTCCATTTTGGGGATCATTTATGAAGGGTGTAAGGGGTGTCATAAAAAGGTTGACTTTTTTTATTCCCACTTACCTTTAGGGAAAATTCCAATATCTCCTTAATTTTAAATTCAAAAAATATCCTCCCAAACAAGGAAATTCATATTTCCCACTAGACTCCCAAAAACAAAATCGAAAAAATGGTTCACGGCGTGAACCATTTTCTATACTTTCACGCCTTAAGGTTTCACGGCCTAAAGGTTCACGCCCAAAAAAAAAATTCAAATTTAAATTTTTCGTGAAATTCAGTTCACGGCATGAAACACTAGGCATCTCACAACATGAAAAAAAAAACAAATTTAATTTTTTTATGAAGTCCGATTCACGGCGTGAAACACTAGGCATCTCAGACATGAAAAAAAATCAAATTTAATAAAATCCATGAAGTCCGCTTCACACCATGAACTGCACCCTGCTAGTTCATGACATGAAAGGACCATCAGCAAAAAAAAGAAAACTCTGGAAAACACCCCTGTTTGGAGACTCGTATCTCCTAAACCGTGAATCTGATGAAGGCACTCTAGGACTCATTGGAAAGCCAACATCAAGCTCTTCAAATTTGGACCTAGTCATCCGAAGTCAGAATCGATTGTTTTGGCCTCCAACCAACAACCTCAAAATTTGACCCAAAAATCGAGGCAAAAAAACAACCTAAAGTATGAAAAATCGTTTAAAAAATACTGTAAAAACAACTTCGAACCATATTCGGGCTACTTTTTGAGGGTCTAAACGAGAAAATCACGAACGACTCAAGGAGATAAAGTTGTAGTACTCCAAAAATACTATAACTCTCTCGTAGAGAGTTTTTCCAAATTCCTTTTGGAACACCCTTAAAAACGTGCTGCGAGATGGGAAAAAATTTCATGAAAAATATTTTCATCTTCAGATAGTGATGAAAAATAGGTTTTAGGACCTCCTCTTCCATTTGGGAAGTTACTAGCATGCACTTTTTCTGAAAAATATCCCTAAGGTCGTTCACGTACCTGTAGCGTCTAAGCTAATTAGGGCAAATGGACACTCGTTTGACCCAACAAAGGGTACACCAGGCCTTTTGAGGCTGTAATAACGGGATGTGAGAAAATATAAAAAGCAAAAAAAAACACGTTGATGACACTGAAGCGGTATAGCTGTATATGCCTTTATAGAGTGTCACACTTCCACACACTGATACAAACACACCCAGAACACCACAGACCCAAGAGTATGAAAAAAACTATATTTTAATACAAGTCTTCATCTTTACAGAGTTGAACACCCATTCACAATCAGCCCACTCTCCTTCATCGATATGAACTATGACTGACCAGTACCCTACATCACTAAGAGTACAATCTCAAACATAGAAGCATCTTCAAAGTACAGTTCCTCAATATCCGGACTAAGCTCTAGGACAAGATACATATTTGAGGTGGACTATCCTCAAAACTTTTCTTCAAGTACAGTTCCTCGATATCAGAGTATACAATCTCAAACATAGAAGCATCTTCAAAGTACAGTTCCTCGATATCCGGACCAAGCTCCAGGACAAGATACATATTTGAGGTGGACTATCCTCAAAACTTTTCTTCAAGTTTACAAGATTGTATTTTTCAGGACAAAAACTATTACAAGTATGCATACAAGAACTCAGTTCCAGCTTTGACTCTTTACACAAAACTTCCCAGAAAACTCCAAGCTTAGAAAAGAAACATCAACACCTTATATAGCCGACCCTTCCACCATTTTAGTGCAGCAATGAGCAGGTCCCAAATCTCTTCAGTTTTGACTTCAAGAAGGGTGTTTCTCAGCCAACTCAGCAGTAGACGACCACCTCACCAAAAGGCATCTTTTTGGTCTTCAATTCCCTCTGCTTCCATGCACATCGCCTCATAACCACATAGCTCCAAGGGAACCAAACTGTCACCCTCCAGCCTGTAGGCTTCAAAATAACAACACCGTCATGTTCTGCAGAACCCAAGGCTCTAACCTCCAGCACATGTCGCCTCCCATGCCTAGTGTTATGGCCACCCTCACACTCACTTTCCTGGGTCTTCACACTGTGTTGCGTCTCCTTTGGTTAACATTCACTGACCAGTACCCGGTTGTGCTCTATCTTTGCAATCTGCAGCGTGCACATGTTTCTCTTTGTATTGGCTGCTCTGCAGCGTGCACATGTTTCCCTTTGTATTGGCTGCTCTTCACCGTGCGCCCAACCTTTGACTCATGTGTAGCATGCCACCCAGTCGACAGTAGCAACCTCGCATTTGTCTCCAACGTTTGCCTTCATCACCTTCTTTTTTTTCTTCTCTCGCGCGCTAGCCCATCTACGTCCTCCTCTGTCTCTTGGCTTGTAGTCGATGCTCTCTATCTCTCCTTCACTGTTTTCCTGCAGTCGATGCTACCTTTCTTTCCTTCTCTGGTTCTTTGTAGTTGATGCCACCGTCTTCTTTTTCGACTTTGCTGCACAGTTGACGCCCTCTCCCCTCCTCTACTGTCGACGCTCTCTACCTTGGCGACTCAGCTCCTCTCAGGAATTCCCCTACTCCCCATACAGCAAGCTCACCTTCTCTTGCCATGTGGCCCCTTCCATCCTTTGGCACACGCAGTGAGGGAAAACCTGTCGAGATCCCGTTTTGGCAGCCGCCACCCTCACTTTTTGGAAGCTTGAAGCTTCTATTTTCTTATTAATTTTCTATTGTTTAAGGCTGTTCATACTGCGTAGCCCCTTAAACCATATCCCCATACCACTTAAGTCTTCCCATCCTTTGCTCACAAGCCATTAACTCCACCCTTTTTTGCGTCCTCATTGGCCTTAGGTCACACGCCACCTACATCCATGCTATATATTTACAAAGGGCATGCCCAAATGCAAACGGTCAGCACTCATGAAGGCACTGTCACACACACATACACACCCGAAGGCTCGCCAACAAAAGCAACAAGATCACCACATCATGAGGATGTAAGGCCTGATGGTTATGCCTCTACTCCTCCTGTTCAGCAGATTTAATCTCAACCAAAACTCAAAGCTGACCCAAACTAATTACATATTTTTTGAAACTCTTAGTACTCTGCACAGTATGTACACATCATCAACCTCTATTTTTGTCCACACAACGTGCTTGCTCATTAAGGAGCATTTAGGCAATCAGACATGGCAACGATAGAGGGATTGCCAGGGATCACACAAGGACTGAACCCAATGGCTGACATCTTCAAGCCATTGAGATCTATGCCCCAAATGCACCTCCAAATACCATTGGCCATGCCTATAACAAGCGTGTCATCAGGTTTCACACCCCTTGTCACTTCAATCCCACCGGCCTTTGGTCCTTTACCTAACGTGCGCACCAATCTTATAGGTACCAACCCTTTGCAACCCCTGGATGCCCACACCTTAGACATACTAACTAGTCTAGGAAGGGGGGTTGCCCAAGGACTCAATGACTCCCTACCCACAATAGCGCTCACATACGGCCTCAATGACTCATACAGAAATATGGCCATACAGATTTCCACAATCATGGGCAAATATGACGGAATAACAAATCCTATTCAATTCATTCAAATGTTTGAATGTGAAGCCTTTGGAGATCCCAACTGCCCTACCAAGGTACATGCATTGAAACTATGTTTAGAGGGAAAAGCTAGTCGATGGTTCATCACATTGATGCCAGCGATCAAGACCAACTTCAAAACCTTGAAAACAGCCTTTATCCATGGTTTTTCAAGACAAGGTGATCGATGGAGTGCAGCGAAAGAACTCTATTCAATTAAGCATAAACCAAACGAAACCATTAGAGAGACTTTATCCTATGGATAAAACTCTTGGACTCACGATGTGAGTCATGGGAAAAATTGAACGATTCTCAATTGAAGAGATATTTCATGATGGACTTAAAGAATAACAGCTTACACAACTTGATCATTGTATCCAATTTGGAAACATTTGATCAATGTTGTAAAGCAGCAATACATTTAGATAACAACATGATAGAAGATGATCATGCTATGAGATGTTCCTCATCTAAACCAAGTGAAGCAATGGCAAAAGAAAAATTGATCTCAGGATTGTCATTCCCTGAATTCTATGCAACCTTGCTTAAAAGCTTACAACCAACATAATACAGAGGACTAGGACACTTCCTAGTGACCGAAATAACTCCACAAGGTGCAGTGCACATTGAAACTCTTGACGGTGTTGAGATGGCTGGTTATTTCAATGGTAGAAAATTGCGACGCTACTATGGACTGCTCACGCACAATGCTTTGATGGGGGTAATTCACCTCAAAAAGGAGGAGAAGAAAAAACACAATGAGATGAAAAGAATAGCATAATGAGAAGCCAAGGAACGACAAGCAAAACTTAGAGGCCAAGAAATTACAGTAAACATGGCTTACATAGTAGACCATGAAGAAGAGGAATAGGAGGAAGTGAAACCTGCCCGTTTGGGGTTAGGAAGGACCATTCGGATAAGTTTTACCCAAAAGTTAGTGGTCCTATGACACATGGCACTCTCTAGGAGGCCAACCTTACTCCGCATCTCGACCACCATCACTATCGTCGCTTTGCATTCTGCTAAGTGCTTAGGTGTTGTTACAATTTTATTTCACATTGGAAATAACCCCTTGGAAGACAAGTTCTATATCATGCATGCAAGGATAATGCAAGAAGAAATCCTTTTGGGTTGAGGATGAATGGGACACAACCGTGTGATATTGATTGTCCCATGTTGCATTTGCATCCAATGTTGTGCCATCTACTCATTCATGGCACCTTCCCATTTCTTATTTCCAAGTGCTTGTTGCTTAAAACAAGTGGGCTCCAACTCCTATATTGCTTTGACCATGTAAGCATAATGATGGGTTGTATATCCATTATATCTCAACCTGTCAATAAGGTACCTAACCCTCATAGACCTGCGTATACCTGGTAGACCTGCGTATACCTGGGTCACTACTACCAGGTGTTCTCAAAATAGCCTTGGTTCTCCTTATACCAGGAGTAACCACCACAGACAAAATGGTAAGCTCCTCATCAAGGCTTTGCTCATAGTAGCCACTAGAATCACCATCCACATATGAGTGACTTGCTAACAAACCAGTCTCGGCTCTCCAGGAAATGGAGGCATAGGGGCGAGCCCTCTGGTACATCTTAGCAATATACAGTTGGCCAGAAACCCAGTTATTCATGCACATACAAAACATATTGAGATGCATTACCACTTCATCAGAGAGAGAGTCTTGGGGCAGGCGACATCAACTTGGCCTACGTTAGCACACACACACAGGATCAGGTCGCTGACATCTTCACGAAGACCTTGGGAGCTGAGAAGCTCCATAGGTTTTGAGATATGCTTGGATTTCGTGAGCTAGAGTTGAGCTTGAGGGGGAGTGTTGAGATGCCAAGCTCAACATGAGCTGACACTCACGAGGCGCTTGCATGACCGTCTCGTGATATTTATATCACTAGCGGGTTTGGTAGCTGGTGTACTGACATATCTTCGCCAGAGATTCTACACCTGGACTACACCGACTAGTCCACATCTACCCACTCCTCTTAGCATGTTCACATTATGGACCGCTTGTATATACTCTATTATGTGTGTTAGTCACTTTATCTTCTTTGTAGACCTCTTTTGTTGTGTGAAGAAGAAGAAGAATTTTCAGCCTCTCACCTTGTGTGTTCTCTTCTAGAGTTCGTGTGAGTGTGTGTGCACTTACAAGAGATCAAGCTCTCTTCTCCCCTGTATCTTTTCAATTAGCACATCCAAACCCGAATACATTAACTGATGGAGGCACATTAGCATTGATTGTGTTGCCTAGAGGGTTTACCGAGGTTGTTCTTTCTTTGCTTTTCTCCATCTCCTTACCATTTAGCATTTGTGTTGCCTAGAGGGTTTATCGAGGTTGTTCTTTCTTCGCTTTTCTCCATCTCCTTACCATTTAGCATTTGTTGCTTTCCATCTCGATGCTTCCTTCAGGGTGTCTTGTGTGGCGGAGAGAGATTGAGAAAATAATCCTTAATAGGAGATGGAGGGAGGGGGGAGTGGAGTGTCAGGAAATAACTTGACCATGTTGCCCAGGGAACTTCTCTAAGAGTTGGCGTTCTTTGAGAACCTCATAGCATTCTGTGGAGTGCAGCTCAAGATCAAACTTCATATTATTGCTGGCCTCCACTTGATATGATGTCTTGATGTCTCTCGTGACCAGAAGTAGGCACCCAAAGCATGGTCAAACAAGATCAGGGAGTATCTTGTTACCATTGGATTTCAGATATCCAATGCAAAGTTTTCTCTTTATGTGAAAAAGACAGATAGAGGGATGATGCTATTAGTCATCTATGTGGATGACTTGATTATCAATGGTGATAGTGATGCTGACATACATGATGTCAAGAGGCTTTTGAAACAGAAGTTTGAGATGAAGGATTTAGGTGAGCTATAATACTTCTTGGGCATAGAGGTGGTGAGATCAACTCATGGCATTTTGTTATTTGCAGAGGCAGTATGGCTTGGACATGTTGTCTAAGTATGGTATGACAGGGTGTAAGCTTATTTTAGTGCCATTGGAGTAGAACACAAAGCTTTCTGTAGATATGGGTGAGCTTTTGGGGAGGACCCCAATATGTGCAGGTGCATAGTGGGTAGCTTGATCTACATGACCATTATACTAGGCTAAACTTGAGCTATGCTATTAGACTTGTGAGTCAGTTTATACAGGCCCTTAGGAAGCCACACTTGGTTGCAGCTAGATGGATTCTCAGGTACATAAAGTCCACAGTTGATTATGGACTTTTCTATTAGGCTGGTTCAAAGATACAGTTACATGGGTACAATGCTGATTGGGCTGGTAGTGTTGTAAAGACAGGAGATCTACCAATGGTTTTATGTTTTCATTTGGGAGTGCTTCTGTGAGTACAGGGGCATAGTACAGGGGGTGTTATTGGAAGCTTATGAGGTAGCTTGGTTTTAGAAGTTACTCGGTGATATGGGTGAGCCCGTAGATAGGGCAGCTGTCATTTATTGTGACAACATGAGTAGTATACAATTAGCCACCAGTAACCCAATATACAATGCTAGAACAAAGCACAT
Organism: Cibotium barometz; assembly: GCF_041138505.1. Classification (NCBI taxonomy): domain Eukaryota; kingdom Viridiplantae; phylum Streptophyta; class Polypodiopsida; order Cyatheales; family Cibotiaceae; genus Cibotium; species Cibotium barometz. The sequence goes on from NC_141066.1 coordinate 24,423,340, forward strand.
TGAGGTGCACTATCACTTTGTGAGGGAGAAGATTCTAGCACAGGTGATGTAGATTTGGTATATGTCAACACAGAGGATCAGGTGGCTAGCATCTTCTCACGAAGTCTTTGGGCATAGAGAAGCTCCACAAGTTTAGGATCTTACTTGGAGTGCAGTGTGTGGAGTTAAGCTTGAGGGGGAGTATTAAGATGTCAAGCTTAACTAGTGCTACGGTAGACATTCACCCGCTAGGTGATAGCTTCTGCACTTATGCCGCTAGCATGGTTGGTGAGATTATGGTTGATATGCCGCCAGTGGATGACAGCTATGTGACATCCACTTTTGAGTACTAGAGTTATGGCATAGCTATAGCACTAGTTTATATAATAGGGTTCACACTATAGATCGATCATTTGTATGTTATTGTAGGAGAGTACTTTCCCTTTATGTATGTACTCTTATCTTTTAGTTATAGCACTAGCCCATATAGTGGGGTTTACACTATGGATCGACCATTTGTATGTTATTGTAGGAGAGTACTTTCCCTTTATGTATGTACTCTTATCTTTTAGTTACATGGTTGTAGAGAAGAGAAGAAGAAATAAGAAAGAAGAAAATTCAGCCATCCATCTCTCTCTCTTGTGTCTTGCACTCTCTTGTGTGTGTGTGCACTTGTAAGGAACTCAAGCTCTCTCTCTCTCCTGCATTCTCTTTATAGATTGCCCCCTATTTGTGAGGGAGAAGATTCTAGCACAGGTGATGTAGATTTGGTATATGTCAACACAGAGGATCAGGTGGCTAGCATCTTCTCATGAAGTCTTTGGGCATAGAGAAGCTCCACAAGTTTAGGATCTTACTTGGAGTGCAGTGTGTGGAGTTAAGCTTGAGGGGGAGTATTAAGATATCAAGCTTAACTAGTGCTACGGTAGACATTCATCACCCGCTAGGTGATAGCTTCTGCACTTATGCCACTAGCATGGTTGGTGAGATTATGGTTGATATGCCGCCAGTGGATGACAGCTATGTGACATCCACTTTTAAGTACTAGAGTTATGGCATAGCTATAGCGCTAGTTTATATAATAGGGTTCACACTATAGATCGACCATTTGTATGTTATTGTAGGAGAGTACTTTCCCTTTATGTATGTACTCTTATCTTTTAGTTACATGGTTGTAGAGAAGAGAAGAAGAAATAAGAAAGAAGAAAATTCAGCCATCCATCTCTCTCTCTTGTGTCTTGCACTCTCTTGTGTGTGTGTGCACTTGTAAGGAACTCAAGCTCTCTCTCTCTCTCCTGCATTCTCTTTATAGATTGCCCCCTCAAAATTGGATTTGCGGCTCGTACATCGTGACCAAATTTACTCCAATGGTGACCAAAATTTATAAGAGTGAGGGTAGGATCCACATATACACTCTTGTAAAGTTTGGTCACCATTGGAGCACATTTGGTTATAATGTATGTGCAAAATGCCCAATTTTCAATGTGTTGTGGCCTTAGAGAGCCCCCTCGAAATTGAACCTTTGGCCCCCACATTACAACTAACTATGCTTTGCTAGTGACCAAACTTTGAAAGAGTGAGGGTGGGATGGTCCATATATATACTCTTTGCAATGTTTGGTCACCATCAAAGCACATTTGGTTGCAATGTGTGTGCTGAGGCCCAATTTTTAATGTATTGTGGCCTTAAAGAGCCCCCTCAAAATTGGGCCTTTGGCATGCACATTGCAACCAAATGTGATTCTATGGTGACCAAAATTTGTAAGAGTGAGGGTGGGGTCCACATATATAGTCTTATAAAGTTTGGTTCACAATTGGAACACATTTGGTTGCAATGTGCATGCCAAAGGCCAAATTTTAAAGGAAGCTCCAAGATACATTGAAAAATAGGCAAATGCCACGCGCATTGCAACAACAAAATGTGCTCTGATGGTGACCAAAATTTGTTATGTGGACCCCTCCCTCACTGTTGCAAATATCTAAGCTCGTCATAGTCAACCTGCAAACATGGCACCAACATCATGTGTCGTAGGTACAACATACATCGGATTCCCAACCGTTATCACTTGCTCACTCTAAGGATTTTTCCATACGGACATGACACACTCACCCCAGTCACCCTCAGTGCATGCATGCTTCACAGAAGCGTGTAAACTATCATGTGAAGTCTAAATGGAGTGAAAACCCAAAGTGCCTAGAACTATCTGGCAATCAAATGCCACTGAGCGATCAACACTATTGCCATCCACATACTAAAAATATCTCATGATCATCCTCGCATCACGTGAGGATGATCACCACTCCACCACCTCGTGTGTATCTCTAAACATCTCTGCATCGTGGTGGTGAAGCTAGTGATGCTGTAAAGCATGCTTCATGCATGCACCAGTATCATCATGCTCCCCCTTCCCATGGCCAGTCTCAAAAAAGCTCAAAATGACTAGTCTACCAATCTCTGAGTGACACCTATAAAGGAAATATAGACTTGAATTAACCACCACATCTATCAAACCAAATCCATCGCTCATGCCATGTGTCTCCACACACAATCCATCATAAATGCATCATAAAGGGCGAACCAATGATCTACAAAATGTGTATCATGTGAGCGATCATCACTAATGCAAAATTTGTACTCCCTAATAATGATTCGAGCCTCGAGGGTGTTGGCAACTCCATCAAGATTCCAAGTGTATCTCTGATGATAGCTAATATGCACCAAAATATCCACCTAAAGTGCAATTCAATTTTATCTTAATATAATGGTCAAAAGAGATATATTACATCAAAAAGTAATCGAAGATATTATACTTGCTCTCAAAAGTAGAACTCAGATTATATCTCATAGTAGAGTGAGAATGTTCTCAGCAAATTCTACCACTAAGATAACCACACCGATAGGAAACTTCTCCAAGCATGTAGGAATCTGATAGTCCGACCACTTGTCACAATGGATGTGTGGTATATAAGGGTAGATGTGCTCTCTAAAATTAGTAAACAATGCGCGTGAAGTAGGTTTCTCCCACGAGCTGCAACCTCCTAGATTGCCCCCCACCACCATCAAGTTGGCACACTACATACTCATATTTTTGCCAATGCACTACCACAATGTCACTAACATCCCCCTCAAGCATAGGTAGCATTGCCAACCCCCCCCACATGCACCACATGTCCCTTCGACATAGGAAAGGTGATGGTATAAGGCATCTAGCTCACATGGACACAAAAGAGAGTGTATGAAAACATGTGGACACAAAAGAGAGTGTACAAAATCACGTGGGCTAGTAGGCCACCCTTTGTTTCCACTAAAGGAACAAAACACACCATAGTAGAGTTGAAACTCCACATGGTATCGACAGCAACATGTGTCATGCCGATGGGAGTAGCACACAAACCATAGCTTGCATCGCTCAAATATCTTTGGCCAATCTAGAGGTGAGGGGTGCCTCCACAAACTTAGTAAACTTAGTATATAACTCAATTTGACCCACCTTAAGAAAGCAAGCCCCACATTTGATGAACACACCTTTTGAGACTCTTTTTCACAATGTTTTCCTGAACACTAATGGTAAAGGTCTACAATTCTTCTACCAAATTTTCTCTAGAAGTGCCTTGGTGCTATCATTAATCAAATGATTATACTTAGAAGCACGACCACTAGAACCCCACAATATCCTAGCATTGTCCACATCTAGACTTTGCCTCTTCAAGGAACCAGCTCTAAGAGTGTGCAGTGCTACGCGACGAATGTGAGAGGTAGCTCTCATCTCGCCCGCCATGTGGGGTCTACATATGGCTACTACAAAAGCGCGATGAGCAACCAATGCATCCAAGGTATTCCTCTTCTTAATGGATGCATATGAGCGATAAACGCTGTTAAGAACCTTAGCACCTGCTCTCCTCTCTCGACGCTCACTAATCCCAGCAATAGTCCTACACTCAACTAGGTCAGGATGGTCAATAAGGGATGTGAGAAAAATAAATTGTGACAAGGGAGTGAGATCTTGAAAAAAGTTACGAATGATCTTGGATACACGACAACGTATAGCTAACTTGCCTATGGTGGCTCTTGCATTCACACTCACTCTAGGAGGAGGAGGAGGAGGAGGAGGAAGAAAGGGAGGCTCACATGCTTCATCTAAACCAAGGAGGACAATAGTAGGAAGACTAGTAGGGAGAGGTGGAGGAGGTGAGGGTGGTGGTGGCTAACCAACATTAGAGGCTACTCATTGGTATACTCTCCACTCTTTTCCGCTTGCGAGCTATGGTCTTTCTCTCCACTTCTTTAGCCTCATGAGTGGGGGTTTCCTATTTCTATCAGATTTATTACTCCTACGACTTTGTGAGCCCATTCCCCGTTCTTTATAAAATGAGCACTTAAAGACTAAACACTAAGCTATGATTGAATGAAATGAGCATAGAAGTGTATGTATTTGTAGGAAATAACACTCTTTTATCTTGCATTGTATTAGATATTATGATTCATAAGATAAGATTTTCCTTATTCAATTGGATGATTATGGATTGATAGATATATCTTTTTAATTAAATATACATGATATCTTTGGTTAGTATTTTTAAATGGGAAAGATTTTGATATAATATATTTAAAAAATATTTAAAAATAATAATTATAAAAAATAAATAAAATCCTTTTTTAAGAAAAAAACATAAAATATATTTCTTTTAACTATAAAATAATATATCATTTAGTTTACATATGTTATTTCTTTTTTAAAATTAAATTTTATATTTTAAAAATAAAAAATAATTTAAAAAACATACCTTTAAATTATATATATTAAATAAAATAATAAATAGCTAATTTTTAAAAAAATTATATAAGTGTAATAATATATTTTCTAATTGATGTATATTTTATTTTAAAATTTTGAATATTATAAGATTATTTTACATACATATGCATGGATTATCTATATATTAAATATATATAATTTTTCAATGTATGTGAAACTATGAATAAATGCACCCATGCATGGGAGGTGACAATGACATGGAAACTTCAGTTTTTTGATGATGTGGCATGGTGGAATGATGATGTGGCATACACATGTGTAACAAGTTGACACAAACTCAAGATGATGTGGTATATCCATGGTGGATGTTTTGATGACATAGACTAATGATGTGGTAATTTGAGTGAGGTGGTAGCTCTCCCTCCTTGATGATGTGTTAATTCATAATGTGACATGGCATCTAATGAGGTGGCATGCCTTGCCATTAATAATGAGGTAGCATATTGAGAGGTGGCATACCATGTCAGCAATCATGAGGTGGCATAGTGAGGTAGCATGCCATGTCATCAATGATGAGGTGGTGGAATAATAAAATGGCACATTGAGGTGGAATGCATGTCATATGTAGGTGACATGTCAGACACATGGCCACATGCATGGCCACCTTAGGGGTCTCCACCTAGGTTTGGTACTTACCTAACCTAGGTTACCAAGCCTAGTTAGACTTGGGTTTAGGCTTGGAAGGGAAGAAACTACTCAAGTAGAGCTATTTTCACATAAAATGGATAAAAATATACATTTTCTTAAATTAAACTAAGCTTTTTTCATAGATTCACACATTTAGCACTAATTTCTCACATAAATTATTTCATAATCACATAAAAATGAAATTTTATAATTAATTTACTAATTATGTTATGCTGCTCTAAGACTTTGACGTTCAATAGTAGAGATCTCAGAAAATCTAATTGTTAAGAATGAAATTTGACCATGTGGTCCCATTATTCTCATCATTATCTATTATGTCCAATTCCTCTAAGACTTTGACGTAAATTTTCAATAGTAGAGATCTCAAAAAATCTAACTATTAAGAATGAAATTTGTCCCATTATTCTCATAATTATCTATCCTTGGATCATTTAATCAAGTAAAAATACATAATTTTTGTTATGAAGATGTGCTGTACAAAAAAACTACTCTTTTTATATACTTTCAAAATATATAATAATTAATTTAAAATTAAAATTACATGTAAAATTAGTTAGGATCTCCATTACATGCCTTCTTTATATGCAATGTGGGGATGAAATTAGAGTTAAAACAAGGAAGTTATTAACATTTTATGATCATGCTATCTACTTGTTTAAGTTATTAACAAAGATGATCATACACTATTTGTGACGTAGAAAATTTACCATTTGAAATTTCTAATTTTTTATCAGACCAGATGTTTAAGTGTACGATTAATAGTGTGATGTTTCATTAGAAGAGCTCAATGTCAAACTACTTTTCCAAGTGGGTGAGATTAGCCAATTTTAGTGGAAAAATGATAGTTTTTTGCTATAAAAAATCTTTGAAGGTGATGCAAAGTGAGAACCCTTATTGTACAACCACCTTGCTCCGTTAGATAATTCATAAGGGAAATATTCTCCCCCATTATCTAATCTTAGGCATTTTCTGTGTGTCTTTGTGTTAAAACCCTAAGATCTCTCTAGATAATTATTATGCATAAACATGCATAAATCAGGCATAAACTCAACCACCCAACCACCCCCGAGCCCAAGGGATGCACACATGAATAATAAATGAAATACATCATACCTCTACCTTGATGTCCCATACCATCAAGAGGTATAACTCCATCTAATAGCATGTAGCTATAGTGTGAAATGGTAGGTGAGGAGTAGATATGGACCTCTACACAAGAGACCATAGCATAAGCCTCCAAGCCTCCAAGCCTCCAAGCCCAAGCCCCCTTGAGTGTGCCCCATGTCCCTATTATATAGGAGGGCCCTCAAGTGACTCTTGACTTTCCATTCCCCATGTGTGACCCTTGGATGCCTGACCCTAACCTTAACCCTTAAGGTTAGTCCTAACCCATGCTCCACTAGAGCTTGTTCCCATGCTCCCATGCTCCCATGCTCACAAGCCTAATGTGGGTTAGCCTCCTCGTATATGCACACATAATGTGTATATAACATAGCACACATAATGTACATATAACATACTTCCCCTCTCTCAAAACATTGCACTCTTGCAATGAAAAGAAGGAGAACTGTGCTGAACCATATCAACCGACTCCCAAGTTGAATCCTCAATTTTCCTATCTTTCCACCTAATTTTAACCTCGGGGATTAGTCAACTACAAAGTTTCCTTTCCCTGAATTCAAGTACCTTATCAGGTTCATGTGGAACATAGAATAAATAATCGACTTCAACAAGTTCTTGAGGAGTAACTGTGTTATCCTCACCTCCCAGTTTCCCTTTCAACCTATTGATATGAAAGACTGGATGAACTTTAACATGTGGAGGTAGTTTTAAGTTCAAATGCAATCGTGCCAATCTGATGTATAACTTGAAAATGGACCACAATATCTAGGAGATCAATTCAAGCATTTTTCTATTGACAAAGTTTGAGAATCTTTCGGAACATTAAAATAAACCAACGCTCCTAGTTCAAAAGACTGAGATGAGCATCCTCTCTATCAGCATAAAATCGTGCCCTATCTTGAGCAATCCTGATAGAATCCCGAGCTTCGGTCAGCATTTCTTGTATATCACGCAAGAAATCCCTCGATGCATCAAGCTCGATGTCCTTAAGACTGACATCAATAGGTGCCTTGGGTTGATACCCATACATAAGTATGCACGAACTAAAACCAATAGCCGTATATTTAAAACTGTTTTATAGGCAAATTCCATCATTGGAAGATATTTTTTCCAATATGATGATTTTCTAGAGACATATGCACGAAGCATATACATTATAATCTAATTCATACACTCTATTTGCCCATCACACTACTGCGGATGATCAGAGCAATTCACATTCAAAGTAACTTCCTCGTTGTAAACCATTTGGAATAAAGTAAGAAAACATGGTATTATAACAGTAAAAACCAGGGATTCATCGGTACCCCGACATACCCATATCTGCATATGGAATAATCGACGTCTCGAGTTACCCATATCAACATATAGAGTCATCAACGTCTCGATGAGTCACATATGTCCATCCATAAACAATCAGGTTGACTATATAAATCACCTAAAGTACGGAACTAGAGAAAGAAATGCCAACAAAGGAAGAATCCAAATTTCCTTATCTGAACACAACAAGATAAACTTGTTTGAACTCTAAAGAAAGAGATTTCAACAAGTGAAAATGCCGAAGAGATTTCCCTCATCCAAAAAATGCAGGTTATAGATAAAAGAAGTTTATCTAGAGAATGCCCACAGTATAACTTCTAGTGAATTTAGAAAATAAGATTGTCTTTGAATGTTGAGGTCAACATGCTAAGTGATGTAAGCAAAGCAACAATCTTGAGCCCAAATTATCCCATAAGATAATATATGTGAGGGATCACTAGCGTCCCATTCCACCATGATACCACCCATACATACCTTAACAATTTGAAACTCCCTAGTATGCCGTCTAGGAAATATGAATAAAATCCTGTATAAAAGGAATAAGATGGCCTTATCCAGACTTTCACATACTAAACTTGTCTCTATATACTTGAGACTACATCAAGGAATAACTCCTTCTGAGTACATCATTTAGAAAAGAAATTGAATTATTGGCGCCTTTCTAATGATAACTACCCAAAACACAATAAAGTGAGGGTAGAAAAATAACTCACCTAGATATATAAGCAACTAAGTATCCGAGTTAGAATATATACAAGAGTATAAGAAATATACTCCAAAATTATGTGCAAAAAACAAAGGCAAATGCTACCTTCAAGGCACATGAAATTATCCAAAAGATCAAAAGATCCTTATAAAACCATGGATAAAAGCATAGAAGCTCCTTAAATCCATAAAAACCATAGTTGATCATAAAAATGCATACCATCTAATGGACATAAATCATGCCAAAAGAAGCATTAAAATTGGTGGCCAACTCATCAATCCAGAGTATATGAACGTTGTGTTGTTCAAATAAAACTCCAAAGTGAGAAAGTGAAACACGTGTGTAGCACTCAATAAGAAAACCCTAGACATAAGTGATCTAGGCAGAACCTGATGAGTCCATATAAAACTTGGAAAACATCCAATAAAAATCCACCAAAACAAACCGATCAACTAACCCATGATAGAGGCTTAAGAAATTAAGCACAAACCACACTTAAATAAGTGCAAAATAAATTATCATGGAAAAGTGTCAAAGGTGCAACACACTTTGAATGTAAATTATAGCCATCAAAAGAAATTAAGGAACATGTCCAAAAAGAATGGCTAAAAAATGGTAAAAAATCATGAATACATCGTTTAGAATTAATCCAAACATAAATATCCATTAATACGAGATATAATCGTATTAATAATATGCGAATAACCCGCATCTATCTAATGTCAGCACAAGAAAACGTACTTCAACATTAAATAACCCTCAAAATATTAAATTCTCGAGAAAAAGAATTTATCATGATTTTTTCCTAATTTTCCCTAATTTTCTAGGGCCTCAAAATATAATAATTTTGAATTCCACCAAACCTATCTTATGGCATTCCAAACCTATATTTTTCTAAAAAAATTTTTGTAATTTAATTTGCCAAAATACCATTGATATTTTAAAAAATACCAATTTATAGGATTTCTAAAAATAATTTCAGAATATTCCTAATTTTTTCTGAGAATCCCATCGTTCACAAAATTTCCAATTCCGCCCGCAAATCCAATGAAAATTTACAATTTTAATGGATTTTTCTAATTTTTTAGATCAAAAAATATATTTTTAAAGGAATTTGAATAGTCACGGGCGCGCGAATGGACACACCACATGCCAAACACCGACCCCACATTTTCCTGAAATTTAAAATAACCTTTGTTTAAATTTTCACTAATTTTCAAGAATTTTTTGAAATTTTTAAATTACCCCGCGCATTTAGAATACGAACGGTCAAAAAATTTCGGAATTCCAACGGTTTTCCCGGAATACAGAAAGCCAAAAGTTTTGGGAAAATGAAACGACAAAAAAAAATTGGAATGTGAAAGGTCAAAGGTTTCCGGAATACGGAAGGTCAAAAGTTTTCCGGAATTCGGAAAGCCAAAAGTTTCGGGAAAACGAAAAGCCAAAGGTTTTCTGGAAGATGAAAAGCCAAAAAGTTTCAAGAAGAAATTTTCAGAAAATTTTCAGAGATTTTTTTCCTCAAATCCCATATTTTTCAGTATTTTTCAGGCTTTTTTCAAGCTTTTTTCTGAAATATTATCAAAAAGCTTTTTTTAAATATAAAAAACTTATTTTTTTAAAAAAATAAAAAAAAGCTTAATTAAGCTTTTTGCATGGTTTTGATTTTTTCTAAGGGGGGGTGTTTTTTTTCGCCCGGCTGCAGCGCAGCCCCCCCCCCTTGTGTGTTGTCTGTGCGCATCGAAGAGAGAGGGAGGGAGTTAAAAAAAAAGCCTCCTCTCCTTCTTCTCCCCTCTTTCCTCTCCTTCTTCTCCCTTCCATTCTCTTTCTCCTCCCCTCTCTGTTAATCAGAGATTAATTTAATCAATTGATTAACTTTTTAATTAAACATATCTTAATCATAATTAATATTAATTATGATTAATGTTTTAAAAAAACCTTTTAAGAGAATTTCTCACTGAAAAAAGACGAAAAATTCAGATTTGAGAGGCGGAGAGAGTCCCACGCACACGGAGAGCATCTCATGCATCAACACGCTGTCCCCTACAGAATTTCAGTAGAAAATTGACATAAATTTGATCGCATTCTCGCGAAAAAAACTCGCTATACATTTTTAATCATAAAAATGCTCGAAAAATTCCTAAAATTTTAGGAAAATTTTCTAAAAATTTTAAAAATTCAGGGAATCCATTCTATCAAAAATATCCACCATAAACTTTATGGTATTTTTGTAAAAAAATTCTATTAATGCTGATTTTAACCATAAAAAATAGGGAAAATAGCATTAACTCACGGAATTCCCCCGCAACGTCGATTCGTCCCATTGAATTGTAGTAACACACGTTCCAATCACCATATCGATGATCCACGTGCAATTCATCAACACAAATCAACAAAATAACATTTTATTAGTAAATATTAAAATTTACTAAAAAAAATCAACAACAATTAACTAGAGATTGCTCTGATACCACTGTTAAAACCCTAAGATCTCTCTAGATAATTGTTATGCATAAACATGCATAAATCAGGCATAAACTCAATCACCCAACCACCCCTGAGCCCAAGGGATGCACACATGAATAATAAATGAAATACATCATACCTCTACCTTGATGTCCCATACCATCAAGAGGTATAACTCCATCCAATAGCATGTAGCTATAGTGTGAAATGGTAGGTGAGTAGATATGGACCTCTACACAAGAGACCATAGCATAAGCCTCCAAGCCTCCAAGCCCAAGCCCCCTTGAGTGTGCCCCATGCCCCTATTATATAGGAGGGCCCTCAAGTGACTCTTGACTTTCCATTCCCCATGTGTGACCCTTGGATGCCTGACCCTAACCTTAACCCTTAAGGTTAGTCCTAACCCATGCTCCACTAGAGCTTGTTCCCATGCTTCCATGCTCACAAGCCTAATTCCTAGTATATGCACACATAATCTGTATATAACATATAGCACACATAATGTACATATAACACTTTGTCTTTCTTAATCATAGCCTTGAAGCTTTGAAAGTGCATAAACACTTTGCTTTTTCTCTTTCATGAAGTATACTCACACCTTCCTAGTGTGGTCATGAATGAAAGATACATAATAGTGGTACCATTTGATTTCATATTTTTCAACCCATTGAATATTGAAAACACTAATACGTTGCCAAATGTGAATGTCTACAATCACACTTGTAACATGTAAAAACATTGTGTATGTTTATTTCCAATCTAAACATTCTTCCAATTCTATTCCCATTTGTAACCATGTGGTACTATTATTGAAATCTTGTACATAACATGCATGAGGGTTAAACATCACAGACCTTGCTTAACCATTTTTTAATGTTTGGAACCTAAAGTACATCAACATCTAGGTACTTCATTTTGCCATCTTGCATAGACAATGGTAACTTATCATCATACGCAATAGGATGTGCAATACCATCACATGTTTCCACATATCCTAGTTTTTTAATTTTCTCTATATCTTTAAACCACTCTCCATTTCTTGTCATGTAGTTAGAAGCATCTGAATCAATATACCATACATCTCTAGGATTCTCTGCATCTGCAATCGTGGAACTAAGCATATACTGCATCAGAAAAAGCTTCTCACTTCTGTCTTTGCCTTGCTTTCTTCTTGAAGATTGATAGTTCCCTTGCTACAACTTCCCATTTTTAATATCATTCTACTTTTTGTAGTAATCCTTTACTCTATTACCTAGTTTGCCACAATAACAGCACTTTATGCTATTTTCACTCTAGTTTCTTTGCCATCCATCTTGACCTCTATGGCTTCCTTTGCCTCTAGAGTGGCCTCTCCCACCTATTTGTGCATTAGATTTCTATTGTTGTTGTTGCTAACCATGATTTCTATGGTGTGTACCTCAGCCTCTAGATGACGATCTACCTCTACTTCTACTGGTGTTAATGTAGAAGGCCTACTCTTATGTATTTTTGAAAGATGATTTACTCCCAACATTCATCTCCTCACAATGATCACAAGGGCTATAAGGTCTTAAAAGTTGAGGGAGTTTTCTCAAGTTTGGATAGATGCCTAAAACTTATCGTAATCTAGCCCATTCAATGTGACCAACACCAAGTCTTTGTCATCAATTAGAGCCCCAATAGAGGCGAGAGCATCTAGCATTTTCGCTTTTAGTAATTAATCACCGATTTTCACCTTATTTCTTTTCACATTATGCAACTATTTCTTTAACTACATTTTTCTTGCCTTGGTAATTACTTAATTAAGGTATCCCATGCATCCTTAGGTGTCGCTGGATCCTATATATATCTGATCATAGCATTTGATATGATAATAGACAATAAGTACACCAATTTATTGGCTTTCTCATGCCAAGACTTAAAGGCCTCTACATTTTGAGGAGTGACATTTTCTTATGTGGAAGCTTTGGCTCCTTCTTATCACATGGAACAAACTCCTAATATCCTTTTCCCATGAGAAATTTTCTTATCCTGAACTTCCATGCTTGGAAGTTGTTCTTGTCTAGCTTCTTGCTAACAATCTGGGTAGATTGTCATACATGATTACGTGCGAGTGACTTACCAAACATTACTTGTTAAAACTTATACACTTACATTTAACATGTAATCGCATAGTCACCTCTATGATACTATAAACATGTCATACTGTGAGTGTATGTGAGCCAGTCACATAAACATACATCTGCCAACAAACTATACATCTTAGATTCACTTCATAGAATGTCTTGCAAACCAATTATTTTCACAATTATGCACCGAACTAGAAATTGGGCACACAGTCAAAATCGACACTTCCACAAAGTGCCACACAATATAATGCCCCCTACTTGACCACAAATGGTATCCCAAGATGTGATATTACACCTTACTATTGTGTCTACTTGCTACTCTTAACTAGAAGCTTACCCATGCAGAGATTTGCTTCCAAAGTAAAGGGAAAGAGATGGAGTTACTCTTACCCATGTAGTACTTCCCTCTTGATTTCTTCGCGAACTAGCGCTCTAGTACCATGAGAAGAATGTGGGGGAGAGGGTGATCTTGATCTCTTTACACGAACTAGCACTCTAGTACCATGAGAAGAATGTGGGGGAGAGAGTGAACTTGAGCTCCTTGCAAGCAAACATACACACATGAGTAGACAAGCACATAAGAGAGATGGATGGCTAAATTGCCTTCTAGTCTCTTCTCTTCTTATAACATAAAGATAAGAGTACATACTATAAGGGAGAGTGCTCTCCTACTAAAACATACAAAGGTCGGTCCATACTATGAACCCAACTGCATGAGCTAGCATTGTAAACTATGCCATAGCTCTAGTGAACCAAAGTGGCTATCACATAGCATGTAAACCACTTCTGGTGTCATATCACTCATAATCTCATCAACCATGCCAGTGGAGCTATCATCCTACCACATATCATGGCGTGTTATCCTAGTATGTTTCCTCCTGTGTTATCCATATCCACACTAGTTGATCTTGATATCTCAACATTATAAGGAACCCAACATGGAGCATCTCACACATGTTTAGAAAACGTTAGATTTTATCCTTGCTCACATCTTTAATATGGCTCTTTGTGTGTGACGGATTTCCCCCATCTTGGACTACCCATATAATTTTTCCCATCCAATAAGCTTAAGATTTCTAGGATCTTTCACAAGGAGCTCGAAAGACTTACGGATCTATCCATTTATGTTCTCCACGAGCCAGTTTGTAGTTGTTGATTTGTAAGGAACTTAGAAAAAGTTTAGTTTTAAAGTGGTTGAATAGATGGAATGATAGTACATATGAAAACACAACGCTTTGGGAGTGTTGTGGTTTCATATGCCAATATTTAGATTTTGTCTCCCAGTATTCCTCTCATTTAGGAAGGGGATAATGTTATGTCCCATGTTGGACATAATGAGGCTAGCATGGACATCAATGAGACAGTTTACTTAGTGTGAACTTGTTTATGAAATATGTGAATGTGTAGCTCATTTGTGGGGCAGAATAGGTATTTATGTGTGGCTCATTTGTGGGGTGACCTTGGGAGAGGGGCTCAAAATGGACCCATTGGCTAGCCGTACCATGGATAATTCTAAGGGTGCATGGTATGGGACCCCCATTCCTTTTGAGGGTGCAAGCTATGTAGTGCTGCATTGGTTTCTAGCTCAAGGGAGGAATCTTATCATTATATTTGGTTTGGATCCCTATGATTGGGTGGTAAGTGCTAGCAAAAACCTACCTATGTGCTCATGGATGTCTATTATGTGTACATGACCAAGAATTAGACATGCTTTAACAAGTGATTTGGTGAGCTTCTCAAAAGTGTTTATGTGGGGATTGATCTTGGATGAACATGCAAGTAACTAAACTTCATACTTGGGGTATTTCATTCTCGTTAAGTTTTTAAATATAATTCTTGATCTTTAAATGCTTGTTTTTTTGTGTAGAAAGAAGTAGTCTCAGGTACTCCAAGTTAAGAAAAGTATTAGTTATCACTACAGCCTTGCAAATATCTTCAAGTGGTTGCATCTTTGCATCTCAAGGAGTCTACTACACAACTTGATGTAAGTACATACATGCCAAATACAACAAAATACAATATCATAACTTGATCAATCTAATTTACGATCTTTACTCTCTCTAGAAATTCATGGCTCCCAATCAATTGCAATAATAACAAAATTGTGTCCATGTTTTTTTAAGTGGTTTGGAGAAAAAATATTCACATCAAAGAAATGGCCACATTCGACATTTTTTGCAGAAAGCTACATCTCATTTGAAAGGATAGACAATTGCTTTTCGAAAAAAAAATTGAGTATCTTTTGTTTATATCCTTTGCCTACCATGGTGAAAGTTGGTTCACCCACCTTACTGCTATGGACTTGTAAGCTTATCTTCCACCATGTGTGCGTGCATGTGTGTGTGTGTGTGTGTGTGTGTGTGTGTGAGAGAGAGAGAGAGAGAGAGAGAGAGAGAGAGAGAGAGAGAGAGTTTTAGAGTTTTTCGAGGCGTTGATCCCTTCGGTGTCTTCTTCATTAGCTATTGGAAAGAGGAATTCAAGCCAAAAATTTCATGACATTGTTATTTTATGTAGGAAATCTACATTATGTCATTTACTATATTAAGGCTTAGAAACCATATCTAATAAGGTTTTTCTAAATATATTTTTGTGTGAGGGGAGGCAAGGTTTCCTAATTAATAATGTTTTTGAGATTGATTAGTATTCCATTGATGTAGCTTTTGTTAATCTAGGTTTGACTAGACTAATCTTTGTATTACAAAGTTAATCATTTACTTTAATCCTCCCTAGGTTAGCTAAAAATCAAGCTGGTATTAGAGCCATTGTGGCTTGATTAAGCAATTGATTAGATGATTGGCCTGCTATTTTTCTTTTACTATTCTTCTTCCACTTAGGGCTAAACTATAAAGTAGGATAGCATAGAGCTTCCACTTAGAGCTATAAACTTCATCTCTTTCTTTAAATTAGGAATCCGTATCAGATTCAGAGCTACTCCTTGTAGTTTCTTATGATTTTGTCAGCTCTATTTTTCTTGTGGTAACTAAGGAGTTGGTGTCGCTTATATTTCCCTCGGCGGGGGGTGCACTACTAAGAGACCCTATGTATCACATGCATTCAAGGGGTATTTAAGAAATCCCTTATCTGTGAATTTTTCATAAATAAAATGAGCCCCTTTTTATTTATGGACTTACATGTTTTTTTTTCAAAATTGATTAAAATATCCCTTATGTAAATGTATTTCTGTAAGTTTACCTTAAAATTTTGAATTAAAAAACCCCTCATTGAACTCACATGGTATACTTACATATTTTTAGGTGAACCCCCCAAGATATTTCCTAGGATGAAGGAAAAACGAAGATAAGTAAAGCTTCCACTTAGTGCTCTTGATTTTAAGTAGGGAAACTATATTCCCTAGGATGAAAGAAAAACAAATATTGTGAAATTGTTTTGTGTAAATTGAAAAGCGAACATACTTAACAAACTAATAAGAAGTATCTTAACAACCAGAGCAGAGCAGAGTACAGAGAGAGAGAGAGAGAGAGAGAGAGAGAGAGAGAGATTTGAGGCGTAGATCCCTTGGGTGTCTTCTTCATTAGCTATTGGAAGAGGAGTTCAAGCCAAAAATTTCATAACATTGTCATTTTATGTAGGAAAGCTACATTATGTCATTTACTGTATTAAGGCTTCAAAACCATTTTCCTAAATTTACTAAGGTCTTATCTTCACCAATTAATTATTTTCTTTTTTTATTGACTTCAATCCCCTATTTGTAATAAATTAATTGTATATGATGTAGGATGATGAGGAGAGGCCGATCTCAAGGGGGTGCACTAGTTTTCATCAAAAGGCAATGAGCCAATTGACAATACCAAAATTCAAGCATCATGCAGTCACATCAAGTGTGTAGTCTACAGGAAATATAAACAAGAAATTAAATGTGATAGTACCAAAAGTATAGCATCATGCAATCATGTCCAAGTGTGACACATACTCTTCCTTGATGTATCACCCTCTCATCATTGTAAGAGGAGCTAAAACTACTAGGTAGTACTTCACCTTCATATAATAAGAAAAGAACATGTAACAAAACAAACTAAAGATCTTCAAACTAAATAAGAAAATAAATGTGACAATACCAAAATCATAGCATCGTGCAATCACATCCAAGTGTGCAAACTAAATAAGAAAATAAGTGTGACAATAAAAGTATAGCATCATGCAATCACGTCCAAGTGTGCAAGTGTGCAAACTAAGCAAGAAAATAAGTGTGACAATAAAAGTATAGCATCATGCAATCACGTCCAAGTGTGCAGTCTACAAGAGCATCCTCACATGGGCCTCTCTAGTTTTAATGCTTTGCACAAATATAAGACAAGTGATGACATATTCCCTCATAGACTCTACGCATGTACCTCTTTTTTTTTTGCTAAATCTAGTCTCCTAATTTACCTTAGCTAAGGAGGTTGTCGATGATGACAATAATCCTTGCATGGGCCTCTTCTCATTTAAATGCTTACACAAACATAGGATTCCCTAATTTGCCTTAAGGAGGTTGTACATGATGATGGCAATCCTTACATGGAGATGCCTCCATGAATATATAAGTGTAGGTGAGTTGGCGATTATTCTTCCTCTATAAATCTAAAATTATAGAAAATGGGTCTAGGTGAATATTTTAAGATGCCGGGCGAATTTGTTTTTGAAAAAACCCCAAAAATAGCCAATTGGTGAAGATTAGCTCTTATTTTTTTCCTTGGTCGCGGCTCTTGAGTACTTTTTTCATGCATGGGTGGCTTGCTAGGCCCTATGCACTTACTACCTTGGAACCTTGTAGTTGGGATGTACCTTTTGTGTGTTCGAATTGCTTGACCTAGCATACTAGGGCATGCTGCCCCACCACATAATCGCCTTGATCTTAGGTTGGGATCAAACGGGGCAAAGGCCATCTCTGTGTCTTTTGGCGGTGGACAAAGGAAGCATCGTTCACACAAAACCTTTTTTTCAATACTACTTAAATTATCATTAAATGGATCTAATCCATGTGGCGCTTTGCCTCTCAAAGTGGGAACTTAGGATCAATCCCCACAAGAGCCAAAAAGGTTCTTTTGAGATGTCCGGCTTGTTTCGACCTTGCTAGGCCGGCCACTGTCGGATGAGTGTTTTAGCAACCGACATGTGTAGCGTGGATTTTTACGCCTAATGAGAGCCCGCCAAGTAATCTCGCGGCGCAGATGTTCTCCCACCATGTGTAAAGGTTCCCTTTCACTCTCTCTTGCAGCACACGCACACGCACACGCACAGAAATAGATAAATCAACAGCTTTAGACCTTTAAGCTTGGACAGAAATAGACAAATCAACAGCTTTAGACCTTTAAGCTTGGACAGAAATAGATAAATCCACAGCTTTAGACCTTTAAGCTTGGAACGGAAGTGTCTTCCCGGAACCAGAAGGTCATGGCAGCAAGGCCAGGGTCTTTTTTCTCCGCAGCAGCATCGCCCCCTTCCCACAACGACCCTCTTCTCCGTCCCCCTCCTGCGCATGACTGGGAGCTTCTCTCTATGTCCACCATGGCTTCCTCAACGTTGTTGGCCCATGGCCATGGTTTAGGGTTAGGGTTTCCTCGCAGCTCTGCGGCGAACTCGCCTCGCTTACAGCGATACACAGAAGATGAAGAAAACGAAGGAAGGGGCAGAAACGCAGAGTGTGATGAAGGGAAAGGCCTCCCCTTCTACAGCAGCGATGGTAGCTCGCTTCCCCTTGATGTTAGCCAGATCGCCGTTATGTGCAGCAGTACTTCTAGCGTTGAGCCGTTCACAGAGGGATGGAAGCCTCAGTTCCGAATAGCAGGGGCTCCTTTGCAGGAGGACTACTACCTTCAAGATCCTTTTGCGGCAGCCTCTAACACAGGAGGCTTTCTAGAACAGAGCCATCACCATGAGCCCTTCTTGGCTATGGAGCAGAGCTTTCTAAAAGACGTGGAAGCGATCGTACCATCACAGGTGGAAGTGGAGCAGGGGCTTCTTGCACCAGGAAACACAGAAAGAGCAGGAAAATCACCACTGAAGCAAGAGGATGACGAAGAGCTTTTTGCAACACAGGAAAAAGTAGAAAAATCACCACTGGAGCAAGAGGATGATGAAGAGCTTTTTGCAGCACAGGAAAAAGCAGAAAAAAGTACGGCAACAGTTTCTGAGCTTGCTAAAACTGGCAATGCTCGCAAGACGAGGGCCTCTAAAGCCCGGAGTAAGCGCTCCTGGTGGAACCGGCAAACTTTTTTTTACCGGAAGTCGCATGTTGTTTGGTCCCTTGCCCTCACCGCAGCTCTGCTTGGAGTCTTGTTGGTCACACATCGCTTCCAGGCAGATCGCCATGAGCTGCCACTCGAGCTCTCTACCAGAGATGAGGTACACTAGTTCTTTAGATTTATGATACCATGATAGTAAAAGTTGAAAACTTAGTCACATCACACAGAGAGTAATCTATCTCCGTCTCCAAGGTTTTGGTGATTATGGCTTACTAGAATTGATGTGGACCCAGATTAGGTTGCCCCCATCCATTGCCTCTCTCATGAAACCCACAAGTTTGATGGAATGGTAGCAGCACTGAGATTTTTTATATCCATTTGTTAATCCCTGTGTGGGTGTGCATGAATCTTTCGTGCAATTTAAATCTGTGCCTGTACTTTTGCAGTTCCCATGGTTTGGTGATTATTAAATGAGTTGGCTGGTAGAATTGTTGTGGACCCAGATTAGGATGCCCCCATCCATTGTCATTCTCATGAAATCCACAATGGGGATGGTTTTTTGACGTGCATTGATGGAATGGTAGAAACACCTAAATTCAGTTGTTAACCTCTCTGTGTATGTATGTGTGCACGTGCATGTGACACAGGCTTGTGATATTTACAACAGCCCAAGCGCCCTCATTCTAATGTTTTAACCATGAAACATGGTTTCGTCATGCTGTATCACATTGCGAAGTGTTTGTGCAATGTGTTTCACACTGTTGATGTGAGTTGAACACCACCTTCCTGCAATAAATTTTTACTGACATACATATGTCTGCATGGATACATGCCAGGAGCAGGTGATATGACGTCTCATGTGTATTTGTGCTGGTGCTTCTAGGATTACAAGAAAGGTGTGAGAACAAGATAATTGCTTTCAATTCTTTGTGTTTGCAAGGATCACACTTGCACTTCTCTGGAGTGCAAGAGAAGCCTCTGCCTCTGCTGTGTATGGGATATGTTCTTCGTCTTTGATAAGAGCACGACAAACAGTGCATTGTAAGATGGGAGGTGTGCAGTACAAGAAGAGTTCTTCATATGATTGGGCTATGATGTGAAATTGTGTTATTTTCGTAGCATGGACAGTGCGCAAATTGAATTGCATATGATTGTATATGCGGGTCCTGCATAATGGATTGGCTGCCCTGAGTAGTGAACTTTATAGGTAATAACACATAATTTTATTTGAAAGCTACTCTTGTGTACTTAATGGATTTCATAGGCAAAGGTAGGTAATTTAAACTAAGAGGAAACGTAACAAATTACAGTCACGTTCCTTATTGTGCTTTTCTTCCTTAGTTGTACAGATTATTATGAAAAGGGGAAGACTTCATTTTAGACTCTTCAAGGCAAGCCCAACCGTACATACAGGGTGCTGCTGTTTTATGATTGTAAGACCAGCCTGTATGGACAAGTGGCTGCAGTGTGACCTGTCCTGTATGGGCTGGAAGCAGTGGTTTGTATGGAAGCCTGTAGGGGCTGTACAGAAGCTATATGGAAGCTTATACTGATTCTGCAGCAGGTTGCAGCTTGATGTGGGGCCCACACATGCAACCCACAGGTGCGCTGATGGAAGCCCTTTGTGATGCTGCTGCAGCTTCATTATTGTTGTACAAGCACTTCATTGCTGTGTGCACACAAACCCTTACAGCCTGGTCCTGATGTCCTTACAGCTAGATATCTGCTTGCACAGAGCTCTACATCTTACCACTTTGCTGATGGGCCCAGTGTGCTCAGCACACACCACCTGTGTAGCTTCGATTGGAGCAAGAGATATTCTCATCTTTAGTAACCAAATTCATGGTATTTTGGTTTTATTTTTGTGTGCTTTTTTGACTGAACGAGGGGAGCGGTCCATCTTTGGTCCTTACCTTTGCTTTTTTGACTGAACAGTGGAGTGGTCCATCTTTTATCGTCACCTTGTTGAAAATGTGACCTTGTGTCGTGCATAGATTAAGGGGGAGCACAACTTTGTTCCAAGTGTGTGTATAGTTGTGAAATCAAAGGTTTAAATTTCTTGAAGTCTAAAAATTATTTGTGGATGTAAACGAGACTTCATTTTAGACTCTTGAAGGCAATCCCAATTGTACATACAGGTCGCTGTTGTTTTATGACTGTAAGACCAGCCTGTATGGACAAGCGGCTGCAGTGTGACCTGTCCAAAGCATCTGGCGGTACAGAAGCTATATGGAAGCGTATACTGATTCTGCAGCAGGTTGCAGCTTGATGTGGGGCCTACACATGCAACCCACAGGTGCAGCTTGATCATTGTTACAGTTTGATATCTGTTTGCACAGGGCTCTACAGCTTCCCACTCTGCTGATGATCGCACCTCACGTACTGCCACAAATTGTTACTTTTCTCACATGAGAGCTCACATACAGGGGTAACAATAAGATTTATAATAATTCCTGCAGTAAAGTAAGCCCTTAGTTTTAAATACTTGATCCCCAAAGCAATGTATGGGTTAGCCTTGATTAGTTCAATATTCTTTCCAAGTAGCAATACCAAAATTGTGGGACATTGGTTCGTGAGGATAAGATTCTCTCTTAGCTTGTCCGGAGAACTTGTTCTATGCACACCTAAGCTGACCCCTTGCCACTACATTTGCAACGAAGTTACCTTGGTTATTGAAGTCTTCCACATAACATCCACCTTGCTCAATCA
This sequence comes from Cibotium barometz, assembly GCF_041138505.1. Taxonomy (NCBI): domain Eukaryota; kingdom Viridiplantae; phylum Streptophyta; class Polypodiopsida; order Cyatheales; family Cibotiaceae; genus Cibotium; species Cibotium barometz. The sequence goes on from NC_141066.1 coordinate 24,445,396, forward strand.
TTTGATCGATAGAAGCTAGGTTCTTGGTCATGTTCGGTACATGAAACACATCAACAAAGTACTCATTTTGCCATCTTGCATAGACAAAAGAACCTTGCCAACATGTGCAATAGGGTTTCTTTCAAATCTCAGTGGTCATGTGCTTAGAGGTACCAAAGTCAACGTACCATACATCTCTTGAATTTGGTACCTTTGTAGTTGTGGAACTAAGTATATATTGCATCACATATAACTCCTAACTTCTATCTTCAGCTTTGTTCACTTGAAGTTGCATAGTTCCTTTTCTTTAACGTCTTGCTTTTTATATCATTTTAGCAATTCTTTGCTATATGCTCTGGTTTGTCATAATAATAGCATTCTATGCTATTTTTATTTGGATCCATTTACCTCGACCTCTCTCATTCTCTTTGTTTCTAGGGTGGCCTCTTTCATGTGTTTATGATTGAGAGTTTGGTTGTTGTCCACGACTTATGCTTCCATACTGATCTACATCTCGATCTCTAGATGAGATTTGTTTATATCTCCACTTGTGTCCAAGTAGAAGGCGCATATTCTCGGAAGATGAATTGCTCTCAACATTCATCTCCTTGTGATCAAAAGGATTGTAAGATCTTGAAAGTTGGGAAATGTATTTTGGAGTTAAGGTAGAAGTTTGAAATTGCTTATAATCTTTTCGTAGTCCATCCAACAAAATTAACAGCAAGTTATCATCATCAACAACTAGTTCTCTAATAGAGCCGAGGGCATCAACAAGCTCTTTAATCTTCATTGAAGAATAACTAATACATAGCTTTTACTTTGTCACATTATGCAGCTCTTGCTTTAAGTGCACCTTTCTAGCATTGATACTTGTGCTATACAGGTTAACCAAGGTATCCAATGCATCTTTAGGTTTCAGTACATTTTGTATGTGACTAATCATAGAGTTCAATGTACTACTAGAGAGCTAATACATGATGTTGTTGGTCTTCTCATGTCATGCTTTAAAAGCATGTACCTATTGTGAAGGGATTATTCTTCAGGAAGCTCCGGCTCTTTCTAATGAACTCCCAATATCCTTTTCTCATGAGAAAATTTATCATCCTACTTTCATGCTTGGAAGTTATTCGTCTAACTTCTCACTCACAATGTTGGATAGACAGTTGCCGTTCTCTTATAAATTATAGGTAACATGTCATGTTCTCTTGATAATAACACCGCAACGTCGTCTTTATAGTCTTGTTCATGCTCTTAGTTTGGCCATTTGTCTTGGAATGAAAGATGGTATTGAATTGTAACTTCGTTCCCAAACCATAAAACAAGGATGTGCATAAATCTCCATTGAATTTTGAATCCTTGCTTGAGACACGAGCCTCTTCTTAGATGAAAAGCTTGGCCATCTCTTGAGCATGTGCATTTGACTTGCAAGGAATAAGATGGGTATGCTTACTCAGTTGATCTCAACAGCTATAAGAAAACAATCGTTGTGGAAGCTCCGATTCTTCAGCAATCAAACCATAAAGTTCATAGAAGTGTTCTCCCATGGTAACTCTAGAACTAGCAATGGGTAAAGCTTTATGTTTGTTTATCACAATGGTTAACATTATTTTAAGCATGGTTATGCTTCATGTGATCCATTTTATGCAAAATTGCACATTATTTTAAGTGTGGTTACGTTTCATGTAATCTATTTTTATGCAAAATCACATTAAAGCACTTTATATAAAAGATATATAGGATGACCGAGCTAACGACATGTGTAATGTCGACCATGAGTAATAAGCCTAGGTGTACATAGAGCTAGAGAACCAATTTTGGGCTCCCCAATGGTGACCGGCCATTGTAAAAAGAGAGCTTATGTATATAAGTGACTTATGAAATATGAAAAGGATACAATCCCATTATCTTACTCTCTCTCTTTCTCATTCTCTTGTGGCTATGGTGGTAAGCTTGTGTTTATGCATGCTTACTTGCTTGATTGTATGTGTATGCTTCTTTGGCTTGTCTCTTCTCTTTCTTCTTGATCTCTCTCTCTCTCTCTTTCACTCTTGCATACATGAAGGCATTGAGATAGGAGTTGAGCTCTCCATAGCTCCTTCTCTCACATTCTATTCCTAAGCTAGAGTCTTGATTTGCTCGGATGGAATGTAAATCCATCGGTAGGAGTTGGTTATGAGATGATCGTTTGATTTTGTTTTTCTTTATACAATGGTGTATAATGGAGAAATTGGAGCATGAGTTTCAGAGGCTATACCAAAAGTGAGAGCTATAAGTAAGTATCCTAATCTTGCTCTTAATTCCATTAATTTTTGTTTTTTTTTCGATTGGTTAAAAACTACAGATTAGCTTAATCTCACAATTGATATTAGGATATTAAGATTACTTAGGCATTCTATGCATCATTGGGTATCTTGGGACTAGCCTGAGCCATCCATAAAAAGAAAACAAAAAAAAAACATCATTAAGAGAGAAATCAGGGAATGACCAAAGAAAAACTGCGTGTAGTTCAGTCTCAGGTTGCATCTTTGAGAAATAGTCGTTCACTTCACAGAGGTACGGCCATACCTTCTTCGGCCACACCCGTTCACTTCATGTAGGAGAATCTTTCTAAACTTGTCTCATAAATGTGAGTAATGTGCATTAAAAAGGCATAAAAGTGGTATAGCTGAATTGCCAGAAGATATGCCGTTTTGACATAGTTAAGATACCTATCACAATGTCTGTTTTGAGCATACATCCGTACTGTCACACATAAGTGAACGATCATACTTTTACGAGTGAACGCCCGTTTCTTCCCACTGGAAAATCTTTTTGCTAACTCAAGACACAGCCATGCTTTTCTTAATTGAATGACCGTTCCTCCACCAAGGAACGGCCGTTCCTCTTCCTATCTGACCGTACTCTTATGACGAACGAATGACCATTCCTATTTTTAACTCTTACTAAGCCACGCCCGTATCTTCACGAGCGAACACTCGTTCCTCTGTAAGAGCGAATGACCGTTCCTAAGCTTCTAGAGGGAAGAAATTTCCCTTTCTAGAGTGTGATTCTGCATTGTTACTCCACACATTCATGCACCTATGCTCAGGAAAATTGGTGCAAAACAATCTCTTGTTTGACGACACTGAACCATCCTACACTCAATCACTTGTTAGAACATCCAAGCATGGGATGAATCACCCCCGACTTAAGAGACAGGAGGATTGGTTGCCCAGTGTATGGACAAACCATTGACTCATGAGCAAGACCCAGGATCTCGTGCACATTCACAAAGGAGTCTTGCCTCGAGACTAAGAAACTTTATCCTAAGTGTAGATGAATCCGCTAGCCCTCGCTAGGGATCTTGAGGACTACCGACACAAATCCTAGGGTTGGCGAAAGGGAGGGTGGATCCTCTCAGGGAAGTATACTTGCCAAGGATGAGTCGACCTCACTGGCTAGACATACAAGACCTATGCTCGATACTATCTACCGTGCTCTCCGACCACTACCAGCATCGCAGTATCCCTACAGGCCTCTCACTCACACCACACCCACCACTGACCACTCATTCACCTCGCTCACATAGAGAGATAGACAAAACACCACAAGAGCACAACATTGTATACCAAACAATGATCTTTTCAAGGCAAAACTTCTAGAGAGATACACAAATAATACAAATGATTCAACTAGGCTCGTGGGCAACTTCATCCAGCAAGCGAGTGATCGAACTAAGAGCTCTTGGGTACTTCATCCAACAAGCTATTGTTGAGAGCTCCTGGGCACTTCATATAGCAAGCCATCGCTACCTGTATTACCAATGTCATCCCCCGAGAAAAGCATCCTGCAAGAAGGTTACATGACGCCAACAAAAGCACAAACCAACTAAACAATAATGATCACTGGCCACTTCATCTGGGCAAAACTTCCAGGAGAAAGTCCAGGCATACAAAGATACAAAATGAAACTTGGCCATGGCCATACATAAAAGATCTGCATCTCATTAACAAAAAAAGATCCACTTCTCCCAAGCCTCATTAGCATCTACCAAGGCAGCCTTCAACAGAACTTTGGCTTCAGTGTCAAGACCGCACATAAACTGCCCCATGGAGATGGTCATACCAAGGTCTCTGCAGCCAAAGGGTTGAGAAGAGCTCCACATGCTATGTTATGGTACAACAGAGCGATGAAGAAAGGGTGTGCCCTTGAGAATTTCTTTGCAACCTAGCTGCACCCCATGCTAGAAGCTCTGTTACACATTCACTTGACCCACCTCGGACCACAGCATGCAAAGGCGTGCTCCCAAATCCAAGGCTGCTTCAAGATTATTTGAAGGCAGTGGAGGTGCCCACTGTGTGTAGTGTAGTGCCTGAAAGTCCTCCCATGGGATGCATTGAACCACAACATGCAAAGGCGTGCTCCCAAATCCAAGGCTGCTTCAAGATTATTTGAAGGCAGTGGAGGTGCCCACTGTGTGTAGTGTAGTGCCTGAAAGTCCTCCCATGGGATGCATCGAAACATGAGGACATTAGCTCCCCCTTCCACCACAGCTCAATGCAAGCGATTGCCATGCTTGCAAGCAAACATCAAGGGTGTATGGTTGTGATGAATCAAGGGCTCCACCATAGCCCCATTCTCCAAAAGCAGCAAGAGAACATCAGGTTGGCCATGGAAAGCTGCATAGTAAAGCAGAGAAAGGGCACTGTGGTAAAGGGAGCCGTTGACAAGCTTGGGCTTGTGGTTTAGAAGAAGCTTCACATGTTGCAGCTCACCTTCTCCAGTGGCAAGGAAAAGATCCCACTCTGCATCCCTCCGGCAGCTTGTAACAATCCCCATAGCCAAGCTTCTCCTCTTTGCATCTCTTTCCTATCCTAATTTGGATCTACATGCAATTGTCCATCGCATAATATGAACTGATAAGGCCCTTTTGGTCTTTCTTTGTCCAATTTACATCAAGAGTGATGCATTGGTGCAACTTCTTTGAGGTTTTTGATGCGTTGGTCGGTGGGGTGAGGCAGAGGGATGGGGTGGTCAGTGAGAGAGGGGTGAGGGTGAGCTCGGAGAGAGTGAGGGGGGCGTGGGAGTGGGGGGTTGTGAGGTGAGAGAGGGGGAGACGGGTGAGCTCCGCGAGGGGGGGTAGTGAAGGGTGGTCAGTGAAGAGAGGGGGGGTGTGTAAGATCCCTCTGCCCCCTCCGTGCACCAGAATTCCCGGTAGCTAACAACGGAAGCAACCCCCTCATGCGCGGGGCAGGGTTTCTCACTCGGGGCCTCGCCCACGAATGTCCGGGCATGAGACTAGGCTGGTGGTCACTCTGAAAACCGAAACTGGGAAAATTTCCCATGCCGAGGAAGCGGGGACGATTCCACCTTTTTGACGGATTTTTCTAACGAGATCAAATCTAAACTATCCTTCACCTGAATAAACCAGATAGAAGGAAACTATCACTGATATAATTTGATCATCTGAGCGATTTCAATGCTTTTTTCCTAATCAAGATAAGGCACAGCCGTTGATCCACTCAATTGAGAAATTTATTAGGGAATTAACTAACTACTCGAATCCTAGCGTAATCCTAAGATTTTTCAGTTTGATTATTAAAACTCCACTGATTCCAGCCTAACCCCATCCGGCCCATGGGTTAGCCACCACCCTACCACTGGAATTGGTAGAACCAAACAAGTACTCACCCACCCATAATTGAATGCCTTTCTTAACTTTAGCTTTAGAATACAGATACGCACACACTCCTCTTTAAAACTTTAATATAAAAAATAATCCATTGACAAAATAGATATGGTAACAGATTTCATAACTCAAAATTTCCATTCAATCCCTTGTTTCACAAAAGCAGTACCACTCTAGACTCTCCGTTGGGACCAACAGGTCAGCAACAACGAGATCCAGTAATGAGATCCAGTAACAGATTACAATAATCATTTCGTCAACATTCATATATATATCTTCCTCGACATACGTATCGGTGTCCTAAGCTCCGCGAGCCCGTGCATCGCCTGGTCAGAACCCTCCAGGATCCTCCTTAGGTGTCTTGGTACTTCACTCAGGGACCGCTTCGTCGGCCCTCGTCCATCGTACCGGAAGCAGACCATTTTTTACCATACCCAGGCTGGTCAAGACCTGGGCAGGTTTTTGCCGCGTGAGCTATCCCTTGAACACTCCCCGCTAGTTGTTGCAACCGAACTTCCCTTAGATAAACATATATGCCAAATGCTCCCTCCAGCATTCTGGCGTAAGGCAGTCCTTTAAGAAAATAGGGTTTCTATGCAAGTTTTCAGTTTTGATTTTATTTGAATACCATGAATAAATCTTAAATCCGTATCCCAATACTTCTAGATCCAGGTCTGAATTCCAAAATTCTGTTAACTTGATCCTCAGATCAAAATCAAAAGTCTTAACTTAGTTTCAGATTTGGTGGGAGATTTGAGTACATTTTTCCTAAACTGGGCACATCGTCATTGATTGAAATTGACGAAGGAATTAGGTCTTGGTCAATAGTCTGAATCAGAGTTTGGGTCTGGAAAGGTTCTTCCTAAACTATCTTTCTCGAAAGGTACTATTTCAATTTCTCTTTTTCTAAATTTCGTTCGTCGAATATTTGCTAAAACATGAATTTCCTATGAGGAATAAAATAATCATTTATCTCGATCTCCGACTTCCATAGTTTAATTGAATTTTCTCATTACCATCTTAGTGAATATAAAACGGTAGCATTTCTTCTCACAGATTATCTACTTATTCATTTTTCCATTTTTTACGAAAATTAAACAGAGGATTAAGAGAACCCTTAATTAAATATAGAAATTCTATATGCATCTATTTATGCATAAAATCTAGTTCTGATGAAAGTCACACTTTTATCATCATAAAAATCATTTATGATGAAAATCACTCTTTTAATATAAAAGAATTTCTTTTATGCATCCATTTATGCATAAAAATCATTTATGATGAAAATCACACTTTTAATAAAATAAAAAAATATCTTTTATGTATACAAATCATTTATGATTAAATTCACTCTTTTAATATAAAAGAATTTCTTTGGGCAGGAGTCGGGCAGTCTTACAGTTGGTGACCAAAACCTTGGCATCCAAAACATCGGTTTTCACTTCTAAGTTCATCCCTCTGATTTCTTGAAAGAGAGGTGGGGCTCTTGAGAAAGTATTCTGGGGGGGAAGGGTCTTCCTTCACTTCAGAACCTTCCTGCATCTTGATTCTGATTCGGGCCTTGCTGCCTCTTCGGGGGTGGAAAGTTTGAAGTACTTCCCTTGGCTTGGAATCTTTTAAAGTTAGAGGGCGCAAGCTTTGGCGGGACCTTTACTACAAAGGCTTTGGCAAAATCCTTTGCCATTCTTATTGCTTCAGCCATGGACACTGGCTTGGCATTTTTGACCAGTGTGTCCAAGGGTTCATTCATTCCCCGAATGAACCTGGCCATGAGTTGTTCTTCATCTAGAGGTGGTGAATATTTGAGTAGAAGAGCAAAGGCCTGGTGATATTCCTCGATGGTTTTGCTCCCCTGCTTTAGCTCTAAGAATTCATTCATTTTGATTTCCAAAAATCCAGGGGGACAAAATCTCTTTCTTAAATAGGTTTTTAGGTCGTTCCAGGACTGAGTATTTCTATCCAGATGATTGGTGTCACAGTGGTTCCTCCATGCTACCCTGGCTCTTTCCACTATTTTCAGTCGGGTAGCAAGAGCCATTTTGCTCCGCTCATTGTAGCCTGTGACATCAAAATATTCTTCCATGGCTTCCACCCATTTCTCCACAACCTCGCCCAGGTTCTCCCCTTCTCCTTTGAAGGGTCCTGGCTGAGTCCTATGAAGAGCCTTGCGAACATCAAGGTCAAGCTCGTCATCTTCAGAGAGAGGGTCTGGCTGATGGCCACAGTTTCCTTGTCTCATGACTCTGCTTTATATATTATTAAATTTTTATTTTGATATCCACGAGATCCTAAGACTTAAGAGGTTCGAAAAAACAATTTCTTAAACAAGACAATGATCTTATTGGAGATCTATGACATATGTCCGATAACAGATTTTTATTTATCAGATTGTCCGTAAACAATCACTTATACACAACAGGGAATTTTTCTCCAGAAAACATTTCTAAATTTATATAAAAGTTGCAATATGTACATAAAGCAGCTCGGCTCCAGAATCACTGCCTCAGTCGTAATCGTATAAAGAAGCGAAACTATAAAGAAGACATACAATGGTACACTACACAAAGAGCTGCTGTAATTCTATTTCTCGGGATAAAGTGGCTAAGAAGTCTAAAAAATCGGCATGAAGTTCTGAAGTTCCTAGGTGAATGATCAAAGAGTTGAACATGCTGAACAAGCCCTAGTCTTATCAGAATCATGGCCAAGGAAATATTTTGCCTGAGCCTCTGACACTGACTGGTACTAATATTAATACACCGTCCTCCACAGAACCACATATACCAACGTCGCTCAAGAGGATCAGGAAAGTAAAGACTCTCAAAATGGTGAGCGAGTCTCACTCTACTCATTCGGGTCGTAGCAGCAGAATTGATGAGGTGATCAAATGCAAAAGCTATTAGATCCTGACTCTGAGAGAGTCCAAGAATTCCAGATAGGTTCAGGGTGTCCATCTATAAATTTCCAATTCAACTTATAGGTTTTCAATTTTTGAAGTTCATTCACATAAGTTCATTCACATAGTATTAACAAGTGAAAAACATTCACATAAGTTCATTCACATAGTATTAACAAGTGAAAAACATTTCTTTCCCAGATTTCTATTAAAGATTTAGGCAATTTCTGCTGATGTTACTTAAATTTACAATAGCGCTCTGATACGAACTGTAAGATCCCTCTGCCCCCTCCGCGCACCGAAATTCCCGGTAGTAGCTGTTGACAGCGGAAGCAACCCCCTCATGCGCGGGGTAGGGTTTCTCACTCGGGGCCTCGCTCACGAATGTCCGGGCACGAGACTAGGCTGGTGGTCACTCTAAAACCGAAATCGGAAAAATTTCCCATGCCCGGAAAGCGGGGACGATTCCACCTTTTTGAATTTTCTTAACGGATTTTTCTAACGAGATCAAATCTAAACTATCCTTCACCTGAATAAACCAGATAGAAGGAAACTATCACTGATATAATTTGATCATCTGAGCAATTTCAACGCTTTTTTCCTAATCAAGATCAGGCACATCCGTTGATCCACTCAATTGAGAAATTTATCAGGGAATTAATAACTACTCAAATCCTAGCGTAATCCTAAGATTTTTCAGTTTGATTATTAAAACTCTGTTGATTCCAGCCTAACCCCATCCGGCCCATGGGTTAGCCACCACCCTACCACTGGAATTGGTAGAACCAAACAAGTACTCACCCACCCATAATTGAATGCCTTTCTTAACTTTAGCTTTAGAAAACAGATACGCACACACTCCTCTTTAAAACTTTAATATAAAAAATAATCCATTGACAAAACAGATATGGTCACAGATTTCATAACTCAAAATTTTCATTCAATCCCTTGTTTCACAAAAACAGTACCACTTTGGACTCTCCGTTGGGACCAGTTGGTCAGCAACGAGATCCAATAGCAGATTACAATAATCATTTCGTCAACATTCATATATATATCTTCCTCGACATACATATGGGTGTCCTAAGCACCGCGAGCCCGTGCATCGCCTAGTTAGAACCCTCCAGGATCCTCCTTAGGTGTCCTGGTACTTCACTCAGGGACCGCTTCGTCGGCCCTTGCCCATCGTACTGAAAGCACACCATTTTTCACCATACCCAGGTTGGTCAAGACCTGGGCAGGTTTTTGCCGCGTGAGCTATCCCTTGAACACTCCCCGCCCAGCTGTTGCAACCGAACTTCCCTTAGATAAACATATATGCCAAATGCTCCCTCCACAGCATTCTGGCGTAAGGCAGTCCTTTAAGAAAACAGGGTCAAGTTTTCAGTTTTGATTTTTTTTGAATACCATGAATAAATCTTAAATCCGTATCCCAATACTTCTAGATCCAGATCTGAATTCCAAACAGAATTCCTCGAATTCTGTTAAACTGATTCTCATATCAAAATCAAAAGTCTTAACTTAGTTTCAGATTCCGTGGGAGATTTGAGTACATTTTTCCTGAACTGGGCACATCGTCATTGATTGAAAAAAGGAATTAGGTCTTGGTCAATAGTCTGAATCAGAGTTTGGGTCTAGCAAGGTTCTTCCTAAACTATCTTTCTCGAAAGGTACTATTTCAATTTCTCTTTTTCTAAATTTCATTCGTCGAATCCAAAATAAAAATTTCAATATGCTTCCTTCTATACATAGAATTTTATTCTAAAGAAAGTAACATTTTTTTAAATAAAATATTTTTAGTATGTATTTTTCTATACCTAGGATGAAAAATAACACTTTAAGAATACATATACGATGGGAATTACTCTTTTTGAATAAAAAAAGGTAAAACTTATTTTTCACAATTTTAGAAAATTTTTCCATAACCTCCTTTGTATGGATGACCATTTTTCAATTTTTAACTCTCTAAAATTAATTAGAAGTTCACCAAGAGTATTTAAATCATTCTAATGTAAACATTTTCTACTTATCAAAGAGAAACATTATGAAAAACTTGATTTTATCCATTAATCATTCATCTAGGATAAAGAATGGTTGGATTTACTAAAGAAGAGAGGGGAATGCCTTTTTTCAATGAGGCATAACATCATATTCAATTTAGAGAAGACAAAAATCATAAAAAACCATAAAATGAATTAAAAAAAAGAGAGAATTTTCGACTTACGAAGGAATTTGAGAGCTTTCCTTTGGCTTGATGGTTTGAGGGCTCTACTCTTGTTTGAAACAAGAGTGGCCACCAATCTTTAGAAGAGGGAAGGTCAAAAACTAATGAATTATGAGTAAATTCACAGTTTTTGGCTCTTGGGAGAAGTAGGGTAACAGTCCAAAAATACTATTAAGCTTCAACAAAGGGGAAGGCTTCTATTTATAGGAAAAAGTGAACTTCTAACTAAGCCAACTGATTCTAGAATTTTCCTGATCAGTTTGGTCAATTTTTGACCATTTTTGGGTTAGTTTAGTCCACTTTTTGGATTTAGTTGAAACAGGAGAGAGGAGAGATAAAAATATCTCATTATTTGGGAGTTTAAAACTCTCCCACACATGTGAAATAGGCACCTCCTTCATAAGGGGAATTCCCCCATACACTGAGGTGTCAAAAATGCATCATTTCATCTAAATATCTCTCTTTTTTAACTATTAACCTTGTCCTTAGTCAACTCTTCATCTTATGTGAGTATTTACTCATTTTTGGGAGATTTTCCTTTTATTCTTCTATTTATCTCCTCCCTACATTCGGATGAATCTTATTGGCCCATAGGAACCTTAATTTAAAATTTCAAAAAAATCTTGACCCCTAGGATAATGCCTCTTGAACAGATTATACTTAATTTCTAATGCACCTTCTGAAAATCTTTTTGAACTTCTGTTTCGGGAGAACTTATTTTAATAAGAAGAGATATTTTTCCATCCAAAAATATTTAAAAACTGAATTACCACTCTCTAGAAGATTTTCTCTCTCTAGGCTGGTAGAAACAAGATCTTTTATATTTCTGAAGAGGGATTTGATTACAGGGGAAGATGTTGGACATCTTGAGAGGCTAAGGAGGAATCTTACAGGGTGAGTGAGAGAGAGGGGGAGAGGGATCGGGGGGCTGGGAGAGAGTGGGGTCGGTGAGAGAGAGGGGGAGGCGGGTGAGCTGGGGGGGTTGATGGTGAGGAAGAGGGGATGCGGGGCACACGAGAGAAAAGGGAATGAAAAAAGGAAGCACAAGCTCGGCGATGCGGCCTCATATCTCTCTGTAGACATGACCACCACATTGGCTTCTAGTGGCTTTATTAAGCTTTTTTCTTCCAATTCTAGTTGGCAGAGTTAGTTTTTTAATGTGGCATGTTGTGGGATCATGTTAAAATTTAAAAAGACCCTACTATACCTTTTCCTTTTTAATGTATTATTCACAAGGTCTTTGTACTTTTACAGGCACATCTCACATACTTAGATACGCTTTGCATAACCTCCTACTACACACAAAACCTATGTGTGCATCATTGTCATAACCTGGTGGCTACATCATGTAGACTTATCCTTGCAGATCACCATGTAAGAAGGCATTCTTTACATCCATTTAATGTAAAGACAAACCCTTTGCTGCCATAGCAATGACAACTCTCACAGTTGTTATTCTTGCAACCGGGTTGAATGTCTCCTCATAGTCAATGCCATAAGTTAGCTTTATGCTTGACTTTATACACCCACTTACATCCAATTGTCTTATTTTTCTTAGGCAAAGGCATTAACTCCCATGTTGCATTTGCATCCAATGCTGCCATCTCCTCATTCGCATGGCATCTTCACATTTCTTATTTCCAAGTGCTTGCTCAAAAGGAGTGGGCGCCAACTCCTGTATTGCTTTGACCATCTAAGCATAATGATGGGTTGTATATCCATTATATCTCAACGTGTCAATAGGGTACCTAACACTTGTAGACCTACGTACACTTATCAAAAGGGTACCTAACCCTCATAGACTTGCATCCACCTGGGTCACTATAAGGGGTCCTCAAAACAACCCTAGTTCTCCTTACACCAGTAGTAACCACAGATTGAATGCCAAGCTCCTCATCAAGGCTTTGCTCATAGCCACTAGAACCACCATCCACATATGAGTGACTTGTTAACAGATTAGTATTGAAAGGTTGATCTACCTTTTTCTTTCCTTTGCATGAGACATGTGTGCCTAGATCTATCCTCAACCTACCTGACCATGGTTTAACATTGGATCCATTGCCAGATGACTCTCTAGTCTACTAAGCACTTGTGATTGCTGCTCTACATGTGGTGCAACATCAACACTTCTTACATCTGCATCTTCTTTTACCTTCATTTGGTGCATACCAGCTATTCATCTCGTCAAAGACAACATCTCTGCTTACTTATATCTCACGAGTGGTAGGGTTATAACATCTATAACCTTTTTGCTCTATAGCATAACCAATAAAGTTTCTCTGCCTTTGGATCCAACTTTTTTCTTACTTCATCCGGAACATACACATATGCAATACACCCAAAAACTTTCAAGTGTGAGACACATCCAGTCTTATGCGTGTAAACTTCTGTTCAAGTGAGACACATTCGGTATTATGCTTGTAAACTTCTATTCAAGCATCATACGATGAATACCTACAGTGGGTGTCCTGTTCATAATGAACAAAAAAGTTGCTATTGCTTCTGGCCAAAAATAATGTGGCATATTCTTTTCAGCCCATCAAGGCAAGTGCCACTTCTATAATGTGCCTATTTTTTCATTCTGCAACACCATTCTATTGCGGAGTGTACCTGCACCATGTAAACTATCTCTTGATTTCGTGATTTCTCAGGAAATCATTAAACTCATTGGAGAAATATTATCCCCTACCATTTGATCTTAGGCATTTTATTTGTATGCCTATTTTTTTCTTGACCAAGTCTTTAAATCTCTAAAAGTGAGCAAACACCTCACTTTCTTCCTTCATGAAGTAGACCCACACTTTCCTAGTGTGGTCATCTCAATGAATGTAACATAATACCTGCAACCTAAAAATTATTTTGCAGTCTTAGCCAGTCCCCCTTAGATGTATAACTTCTAATGGCCTTATACTAATATTCTTTTCATGTGGGAAAGTATTTTTGGCCTGCTTATTACCAAGTTGGCAAGTCTTCACATACTATATGCATACCATCAACCTCCTTAAACTTTAGCAAACTTGCAATAATATTTTGGGCCTGCATAGACTTGAGCCATCGCTATATATTCACATGACCAATGCGCTTGTGCCATATGTTAATATCTGCAATGACACCTTTTCCATGCGTAAACATGGATGTCTTTACCTCAGGTATTTGCACATCCCAAAGTAAATATCCTACCATTTCTGTTACCCTTTGCAACCAAGTGAAACTGATTTTTGAAGTCTTTCACAAAACATCCTTGAGGATTAAACCGCACTTGTAGACCCTGCTCAACCATCTGTCCAATAGAAACCAGCTTCTTTGTAATATTTGGAACATGAAGTACATCTGCCAAGTACTTCATTTTGCCATCTTGCATAGACAATGGAACTTTATGAACATGTGCAATGGGATGTGTAGTATCATCACTTGTTTCTACATAACTTGGTTTTTCCATTTTCTACATGATTCTAAACAACTCACCATGATTGGTCACGTAGCTAGAGGTGCTATAATCCTTATACAATATATCTTGAGATCTTGACACATCTCTTTCTGTGGAACTCAGCATGTGTTGCATCACAAACAACTACTCACTTCTGTTATCAACCACCCTATCTACTAGATGATGCATAGTTGTCTTGCTGCTTGCAGCTTTCTACTTTTAATGTCATTTTATGTTTTTACAGCAGTCCATTGCCATGTGCCTTGGTTTGCCCCCACAATAATAACCTAGTTTGCCACAATAATAGCACTCTATGCTATTTGCACTCTAATTTGTTTGCCAACCATCTCGGCCTCTTTGGCTCTCCCTGCCTCTAAACTACCCTCTTCTACCGATTGTTGCTGCTTGAATCATTGGACTGTTTGCTGTCCAAAATTCTAGTTTCCTTGTCAGCCATCACCTTGGCCTTGACCACAACCTCTACCTCTGCCTCTACCTGAATTAGAGTAGAAGGCTTGTTCTAATGTGTTCTTGCTTTCTGAAGAAGAGTCCTCACCTAGAGACTTTTGTTCTATGATTTAGCACATAGACACCAAGTCCCAAAGTTGGGAATATTCTCTCTAACTACAATAGAGGCCTTGAATGGCTTGTACTCTTTGCTAAGCCCATTCAAATAGACACTCACCAAATCATCACCTTCCACCGATACATTGATAGACCGAAGGGATTCAACAATGTCCTTGATCTTTCAAGCATACTCATTCATAGACATGCTTTTCTTTTCCACTATATGCAAATCTTATTTTAGAGCTGAAGTTTCCTTGCCTTTGTATTAGTTCAGAACATCTGCGCGCCAGGTTCTGCCATGTGACTGCCATCCTATATATGTTCTATCATTGTGTCTATGACACTGACCGCGAAAGCCAATAGATGACTTTCCTTGCATCCTGATTCCAAACCTTGAATGCCTTATATCTGCTATCTAGAGTCTCATTCTCTTTAGATAACTCTGGAGGCTCTTCATTGTCTTCTTTGACATAGTCCCAAAATCCTTTAACCATAAAAAAATTGGTCATTTTGAACTTCTAGTCATGGAAGTTGTTCTTGTCTAGCTTCTCATTGAAAATCTAATTGAGTCCGTCAGACATTTTTGCTTGCAAACAATAAGAAACCTGCAAATAGACAATTTCTATTTTCAACTTGTAATACAACAGTATCTGCTATGTGTGCAGCGGTTCTTCAGCAAAACTTGTGTGTCACGAGATTTGACCAGAGTACATGTACATACATTCAATATCAAAAATACATGTGTAAACACTATTTGCACTTCTAAAATGCATTGCTGCACTGCAATAACCAAATTTCAACCATAGACAATTCTTGTACCAAACTTCCTTGCAATGAAAAAACGAAGACCGAAACGTGATTCTGGCCACAAAATTCAGTACAAAATACTGCATGCAACACATGCACCACCAAGCCTGTGAAGAAATCTCCTCAATTGGAGATGTGTAGCTCTCGGAGCTACCGAGGGAGTGTTGTACCTAAACTAAGAAGGAGAAGAGATGATGATACTCTTACCCATGTATCGCTTCTTTTCTTGCTTATTCTTGCCTCTTTCTTTCCTCCTTAGCTCTCACACAAATTGTAGCTCTGATACCATAAAGAGAATGCAGGGGAGAGAGAGAGAGCTTGAGTTCCTTGCAAGTAAACACACACACAAGAGAGTGCAAGACACAAGAGCGAGAGATGGATGGCTAAATTTTCTTCTTTCTTCTTCTCTTCTCTATAGCCATATAACTAAAAGATAACAGTACATACATAAAGGAAAAGTACTCTCCTACAATAACATGCAAATGGTTGGTGCATAGTGTAAACCCAGCTATATAGTGTAAACCCAGCTATATGAGCTGGCGTTATAACTATGCCATAACTCTAGTACTCCAAAGTGGCTGTCACACAGTCTGTCATCCACTGGAGCATATCAACCATAATCTCACCAACCATGCTAGCGAAATAAGTTTGGAATCTATCACCTAGGTGGGTTATCAATGTTCGCCGTAGCACTAGTTGAGCTTGATATCTCAACACTCTAAGGTCACGACACATTGAAAACAGAGCAAATGGCATGCACACTGCAACCAAATAGCTTTGATGGTGTGACCAAACTTTGCAAGAGTATATATGTGGACTCCACCCTCAATCTTGTAAAGCTTGGTCACCATCGGAGCACATTTGGTTATAATGCGTGTGCCAAGGGCCCAATTTCGAGAAGGCTCTCTAAGTCCACAACACATTGAAAATTGGGCCTTTGGCATGCAAATTGTAACCAGCAAATGGCATGCACACTGCAACAACCAAATATGCTTTGATGGTTTGACCAAACTTTGCAAGAGTATATATGTGGACTCCACCCTCAATCTTGTAAAGCTTGGTCACCATCGGAGCACATTTGGTTATAATGCGCGTGCCAAGGGCCCGGGCTCTCTAAGTCCACAACACATTGAAAATTGGGCCTTTGGCATGCAAATTATAACCAAATGTACTTTGATGGTGACCAAAATTTGCAAGAGTGTATATGTGGCACCTACCCTCACTCTTGCAAAGCTTAGTCACCATCAAGATACATTTGGTTATAATGTGAGTGCCAAAGGCTCTATTTTAAAGGGGGCTCTCTAAAGCCACTACACATTAAAAATTGGGCCTTTGGACATACATTGTAATAACTAAATGTTCTCCGAAGGTGATCAAAATTTTCAAGAATGTATATGTGGATCCCACCCTCACTGTTTTGTAAAGTTTGGTCATCATCAGAGTTTGGTTGCAATATGCATGCCATAGGCCCAATTTTGAGGGGGCTCTCTAAAATCATGAAACATTGAAAATTGGGCAAATGGTATGCACATTGTAGTCAAATGTGCTCCGATGGTGACCAAACTTTGTAAGTGTATATGTGGATTTCACCCTCAATCGTGCAAAGTTTGGTTATTATATCGAGCACATTTGGTTACAATGTGCGAGCCACATGCCCAATTTCAAGAGGGCTCTCTAAGTTTCAGGACACATTGAAAACATGGAAAACGACACATTTTGCAAACAAATGTGCTTTGATGGTGAATAACTTTGCAAGAGTGTATATGTGGACCCCACCCTCACTCTTATAAACTTTGGTCACCATCGGGAGAACATTTTATCGTAATATGTGTGCCAAAGGCCCGATTTTTGAGAGGGCTCTTTAAGCCACAAAACATTGAAAATTGGGCCCTTGACACTCATATTGCAAACCAAATGTACTTCGATGGTGATTAAACTTTGTAAGAGTGTTTATGTAGATCCCACTCTTACTCTTGTAAAGTTTAGTCACCATCGGATAACATTTGGTTGTAATGTACATGCAAAAGGCCCAATTTTAAGGGGGCTCTCTAAGGCCACAACACATTGAAAATTGGACCTTTGGTATGCACATTGGAACCAAATGTGCTCTGATGGTGACCAAACTTTGCAAGAGTATCTGACTCTTGAAAAGTTTCGTCACCCATTGAAGCACATGTGGTTGCAATGTTTGAGCTGCATGCCCAATTTTAAGAGGGCTTTCTAAGGCCATGACACATTGAAAATAAGGAAAATGGCACGCACATTACAACTAAATGTACTCTAATGGTGTGCCCAAACTTTGCAAGAGTGTATATGTGGATCCCACTCTCACTCTTGTAAAGTTTGGTTACGATAAGAGTACACTTGGTTGCAATGTATGTGCAAAAGGTCCAATCTCTAAGGTCACAACACATTGAAAATTAGGCCTTTGACACGCACATTTTTTAACCAAATGTACTTCGATGATGGTGGCCAAACTTTGCAGTGTATATGTGGACCTCACCCCCCTCACTCTTGCAAAGTTTGGTCACCATCGGACCACATTTGGTTGTAATGTGCATGCCATAGGCCCAATTTTGAGGGGACTCTCTAAGGCCATGACACATTGAAGATCAGGCAAATGGCATGCATATTGCAACCAAATGTACTCCAATGGTGAACAAACTTTGTAAGAGTGTATATGTGGACCCCATCCTCATTCTTATACAAAGTTTGGTTACCATCAAACCACATTTGGTTGTAATGTACGAGCCGCAGATCTCTCTAAGGCTATGGCACATTAAAAATAGGGCAAATGGCACATACATTATAACCAAAATGAGAGAGACAAAACATTAGGTGTGTGTACATGTGTGTGAATGCATGTACCTTGTGAAGGTGTATGTGAGTGCGAGTGTGTGAGTGTGTGAGCATGTGTGTGTGTGTGTGTGTGTGTGAATGTTTGTGTGCATGTGTGCCTTGGAGCGAGAGAGAGAAATGATACACTTCGATGTAACTTAAATGGGATGATGTATAAATATAAGAGAATAATAAATGGGACAAATCAATAAACTACAACATAAGGGTGCTAGCCCAGCTACAAGCTTAGCCACTAGACAATAGTAAAAAATATCATATAATGACTACAAAAGTAAGTGCTAACTTAGCTACTTTGTCACTATCCAAATCTAGATTATCATCTATAAACCAACCTTACTATCGAGGAGCCTCTATAACTTGTTGTAGAATAGCAGAATCCCGTAGTGCAGCCTTTACCCTGGGTGCATGTGGTAGTATGCCTACCCGCACTCCATCAAAAGCCCTCTCTACCTCTAGGTCTCATTATTCCCGTAGTATGGCCTATCTCTCAGCAAAAGAGTGAAGTCAGCATGCACATGTGTTTCCTGCTCCACATGTGTAACAAGCGTGTAACCTAGTCAACAATCATGACTTTATGTTGATAAGTCTCAGCAAATGTGTCACTAGGTCTAACACTCCTAACATGCTCAAGTGTTGTGCGCCTGTCCTCTAGAATAGCCTCTAGCTTCTTGAACTCTATCTCATTCCACTCTAATTCTACTGGCTCCTCAAAGCCCTCCGGGAGGGTCTTGATGCTCGACTCATGAACAATGGTGGATAGTAAGTCCTCTTGTGCCATGTGAGATATTGACCACCCTGTCTCTATGGATTAATCTTTGCTATTCCTAGAAAAAGATCTTCAATACCCAAAACTCGATAGGTGGCTAGGTCGATGTCATATCTATAGACTGGGCATCTAGCCCATCGTACAAGCACGAGGGGATGCAAGGGGACGCAAGAGAGGTGGAAGAAGTGACTGCATCCTAGCATGTATGCACCTATTGCATCGAGGGGTTGAAAACATGTTGAGAACTCTCCCTCATGTAGAATAATCTATAGGGCCTATGCAACAATTGGTCGTTGGGCTAGGATCTATGATGGAGGGGCAAGATAAGGGTCAACGGACTCCTTCACTACGAGCAATTTGTCTGAGACTGCTAAAAAACGTGCTCAACCCTATGTTGGGCTATGCATCACCTCATGACATTCTTATATAGCCTCTATCTCTACTCCCCCATATGTGCTCTCGTCTACTCCATCTCTAACCTCATATAATCAACCTCTGCATAGTCATAGTCTCTGCATTGCCTCTGATAATGCTGGCTTTGTAGTACAATGTGTAGATGGTGTCTACATGAAAGATCAAACATGAATAAGATACATAGAAAAAAAACATGAGACATAAACATACATGTAAGTAAACAAATAAATGATAGGTACCAACCTTAGTGTCACTAAAGGTGCTGTGTGTGAAAATAATCGCACCACATGTTGTGGATTCTCTTTGTAGCAAGCTGTACATTGACCCCAATATGTGATCCAAGAGCCTGAACGATCAAAAGTGGCACAAAGGTCAGATTTTCCTCAATAACTTAAAGGGCGGGGGGGGGTTTTGTCCTACCTTGCTTGCCTAACTGACTACTGCCTACACCACCACTAGGACGAGCGCATCACTATAGTCCACCTCTAGTTTCAATACAAACTCTGCATATAGTTGCTTTGCAAAGTATAAAGAAATATGGTGACGTATAACATCGTTCCATAAGAGGCTACATATCAGCTTAGATATGTGCCCATAGCTGTGTGGAAACCTAGAAATAAGAATCGGTTTCCCAGGACTCCCTGGCCATCTCTAAATAGATCTAAAATAGAAATGCCAGGGAGCTTGTCCACCTCATAGGACAAGCCACATGAAACTCAAGCGGTATGCTGAGTTTGTAACCACTTGTCTACAAACACGATGCTACCTAGGTTGCATAAGGAGGATAATATTGCCTCAAGGTCCGCCATGATGTGCAAGGTAGATGATAGGTCACCTGCACTCACACGTACAGTCGATAGCTCGCGAACGAATTGTGGCTATGGGGTTCTCATTGGACTTGCATGGTAAAGAGATGATGTGAGGCCACCCTGATAAACACCCTAGCATAGAAGGGCTCAATGGAGATCAGGGAAGACCTAATAGAGAATGTGAAAAGGTAATGTAGATTAGGGAGGGGGGAGCTCTAAGAGTGAACAGTGAGAATGGGGGGGGGATGGGGATTTTAAATCTCAATTGAGATAGGGTTAGGGTTTTGACTGAGTTAGGATTAGGGTTTTGAGATAAGGAAAACGTGTCATTGCACGATTGGTTTAGTGTAACACACATGTCACAACATGATTGGTTCATTGTAACATACATGTCAAACGTGGGTTGGTACCCACATACCTCGATTGAGTTACATGGAAAATTGAAAATTTGTTTTTTCTAGATTTTCTCTTTCCTTTGCAACATTGTCAGGCTAGACATGTGTTTATACTCAATTGATTTTCAATGTAGCTAGGGTATGAAAAATTATTTTTGAGCAATTATTTTTTCCTTCGTAAACAGCATCGAAAATAAATAGAACATGTGTCCATACTCAGTTGGGTATCCATGAAACTCGATTAAGTTACGTGGAAAATTAAAAATTGACTCTTTTTCTCTCCTTTGTAATGTCGTCAAGCTTTACATGTGTTCATCCATCGGTTGGATATCCATGTAACTCGATCGAGTTACGTGAAAAACTGAAAAATTATTTGTGAGAAATTGTTTTGTCGTTGGCAACATCGAAATAAAGAAACACTTGTTCATACTTGGTTGGGTGTCCATGTAACTCGATCGCATTACATCCAAATTTTTTAAAAATGAATAGTCAAACTACACACATGTCCATCTATGGTTAGGTATCCGTTTAACGTGATCGGGTTACATGGGATTTTTTTTAAAATTTTTTATGGACTTTTTTTCTTCATTTACATAATCATCGAGGTGCATGCTTGATGTACATGAATGCCATGGTGTATGTATTTAACTCTGTTGAGTTACATATTGGACATCCACGTATGCACTGACTTCTCACTTTATGGAGTTCCATGTTGGATGTCCCCCACTAGGTAAATTGAGTAATATACGTGGCACCTACATGGATATTAACCACGTAAATCAATCAAGTTACATGGATGTGTCCACCTCGCACCTCAATTGACCATACATGGATGTCCACTGTGCAACTCGGGCGAGTTACACAGTGCCTTGTGGATTTCTGCCATGTAATCGAGTTATGTGGTCATTAGCTAGGTGGCAGGTTTGGTAACTTAGCCGAGTTACCTCCCGATAAGTGCCACTTGGGATGTTGCGATGGGATGTATAACTCGATCAAGCTACTTTTTGAAGCATCGACCCTCCATGTGTCCGAGCTTCTTGCAAAAGTTGCACATGATTATCTTTCCTTTCCCTTTGTTCTTTATGAACGTGGCTCTATCAAGATAATTGTCTTCTCCGATTTCTCTTAGATGATGATCTCATCTATTAGGGCTGCAATCATTTCATTAAAAGAAGTCCCTCTATTTACCCTTAAGTGGGTTAGGATTTTTAGAATAATTTTTGATATCCTCAATGTTGGACAAGAGGAGAGCTTTCTTGGCATTTTTATTAGGCTCTACTTTTAAACTAGGGAGTTGGTGTGAGTGAGTGTAAACTCAAGTTATTTAAATGTACAGCAAGGGATTCACTTTCTTTAATTTTTAAGATAGAGAATTTTTGCTTGAGAAAAATCATTGAACTATTGATTTTATTACCAAATAGATTTTCAAGCTTGTCCCATACCTCCTTTGGTTGTCTTGTCAAAATTGACATAATGTATAAGACTACCTGTAAGGCCAAGACCAATAAGTGTAAGAGCTTTGTCGTTTCTATCCTTCTAGATTCTGATTTCATCATCATCATCTGGCTTCTCTTCTTTGATGTTAACCAAATTCCATGCACCATCTCTTATAAGGAGAAGGTGTATCTTCTTCTGCCACATGGGGAAGTTGCTCCCATTAAATTTTTCAATAGTGTAACGTACTCATATGTACGTATTTTTGGGTCCATTTGACTCGGTGATTTTTAGCATCTACATTTAATGTTAAAAAGTGGGAAATACTTAGAGGACATAAAAGATTAAGTTTGGTCACAAATTTAGTAATTTTAGAGATGTCAAATTTTGGTCAATTTTGGGGCTTTTTATGCGTGTTTTGTGGTGTCATTTGTAAGTGATTTCTATTCTATACTTAACCATGTTAGATAATATATAAGAGGGTCATAGTGAGTAGTTTAGCCTAAAGGAAACTCATATGGGGGTTTATATAGTAAATATAATCGCACAGGTGCTCGAAATAGGGTCTGGACACCAAATTGACTCTTAATTTTCAATAACGGCCTCGCATGAGGGGGTGATAACTTTATTTGTCAGAGAGAAGTATTGAAGAAAGTTAGTTCATCACAAGAAGAACAAATTCCGTGTTTGGATAATTTGGAAATGAATTTGACACCACTTTCCAGTGTTAAAAAAAAACGCATCATCTCTAATTTGGTTCAAGATCATCTTTTTAGAAGGGATTTCTATCTTTATCGTTTTCGTGCATGATAATCTACTAATTCTTGTGGGCTATTGTTTTTGGCTTCTTTCAGAGCCTTGAAGTGATTTCTATGCAAGATATATATATATATATATATATATATATATATATATATATAGAGAGAGAGAGAGAGAGAGAGAGAGAGATTTTGAGATTCGGGCAGGGCCATCCCTAGACAGGGAATGCCGCATAGAGAACACGATTTATGCCCTCTGGGAGCTATATGGTAGAACCCAGAGAGGAAAATATTTAGAAGAAGCATACCCGGGATAGCTGTGACATCATCTAGCGTGGAGGTTGGGTGGACGGCGGGCTTCGGAGAAAAGCCCTAGATTGGCTAATTAGTGATTCTCTCTCTGATTTTAAGATTTTGTATTGGTGATTATTATGTTACTTTGGATTGTCAACGATTATGGTTTATTTACAATCTCGTTGTTTTCTGAAGTATGATGTGATTTTTTGATAAATCTTGAGAAATTTTGTGCATAGATCATGGAACAGAATATGGGTACGTTTCAGTTGGTATCAGAGCCCAAGTTGAGAAATCTGCACTTCATTGCGGATATTGCAAGTCCTGGATGACTAATATTATTTTCAATTTTTGTGATACAACCAGGAGTTTCTTTCTCTTGAGAATTGTTTTGCAATTTCGCTGTACAGTCACAAGATGGCTGCACATCAAACAAATTCAGTAGTCACTCTAGGAGGGCAAGAAGAGGAGCTTTTACAAGGATTATTGTGTGTGGTTGTAACTCCAGAGGAAGTTATCAGACTTATTGACAAGAATCAAGAATTAGAGGAAAGAATGAGAGCCATGGGCACTCGAACCTCCATGAATTTGAATGAGAGCCATGGGCACTCGAACCTCCATGAATTTGAATGAAGAAGACAGAGATGACCGAGAAGATGGAGAGATGGAAGATCGTCTAAATTTTGATGATAGACAGGGTCAACGACGAGAAGGACAAGGAGCAAGAAATTCTAACGAGACGAGCAGCAAGAAGAACCTGGTGAAGTTCTTATAAGCTCACAACCAAGATAGCCTTTAGAGAGCTATGCTTCTCTCAAGAGATGGCCATATGTCTTCGCCTCATGCATGAGACTTATGCACATTAGCCATATGCATAAGCTTTATGCATGATTCCAATGCATGCCGGTAGCTTCCAAGGCATGCAGGTAGCTACCTAGGCATGTAGGTAGCTACCTAGGCATGCTGGTAGCTTCCAATGCATGCCGGTAGCTACCTAGGTATGTTCGTAGCTTCCAATGCATGCTGGTAGCTTCCAAGGCATGCCAGTAGCTACCTAGGCATGCTAGTAGCTTCCAATACATGCCGATAGCTTCCAATGCATGTCAGTAGGTAGAAACCTAGGTATGTTGGGAGCTTCCAAGGCATGTTGGTAGCTACCTACGCATGCCGGTAGCTTCCAATGCATGCCGGTAGCTACCAATGCATGTTGATAGCTTCTAATGCATGCCGTTAGCTATAGCCATATGCATGCATTAGCCTTATGCATGCCGGTAGCTATAGCCATATGCGCATGAATTAGCCTTATGCATTATCCATATGCATAAGGCCACATGCATAAGCCTCATGCATTGGAGTATGCATAAGAGTTTTAAGTATTTATGTTTCTTCTTGGATAGATGGCAAATAACTTGCGGTGTGATGTTACGTGTGAAGGAGGAGTCGATATCCCAACAATATTTGTAAGCATATATTAGTCTCAAACTGTATCTTATCTTTTAATTAAAGAAGGTTATCTTAAATAACAACATAATTGAAATGTTCATTTGTTTTTATGTCTATACCTTGAAGCACTGCCCCCCTACGCAAGGTGAATATGATTTTGCATTACAACGGGGTTTGGAAGCTCTATTTGTTTTTGAAAGGGTGCAAGACGAAGGATATATTGTTAGTACTTGGAAACATGCTTGCCAAGCATGGCAAGTAAGTAGATTCCTAAAACAATAACCTCTTTGTTTTTGCAAAACTATTTTTCACTTTTGTTAGTTTTATTGTGTTTTAGGATAATGTTACTAGAAACGGTAGTGCAAATGTCTAAGCAAGAAGCAATGGAAATGTGAGAAGCGAAGAGGGTGGAACTCCAAGGAATAATAATAATTGAACTGCATGAGATGTAGACCCCCTCAATGTAGCCCCTAACTCCATGGATTTTCATTACGCTTTATTTTGTATATGAGCTTTTTGGAATCATACACTTATGTAATTCCGCTAAGTATTGTAATTGAACTTCGACATTCCTAAAACCATGAATCGCAATTGTGCTTTTTTTATATTTATCAAGTTTTACATTACACTTGTCCATGACGATGAGTAGGACATGAAGTAGTGTTAGTTTTACTATGTCTACATTAGATAAACAAGAGCTGGGGCGGCAGACTAGGGAGTCCTGTGCAGACTCCCCAGTCTGCCCTAGCTTTTTTTTAAACTATGTAGTACTTTCATTGCTCAGTAGAGCAAAAATAGTAGCAAACCCATTGCAGCAAAAATAGCAGCTTTTTTAGCAGGCAAAATGGGCCTGACATCTCCGTACCCTTCTAGTTATATAAGCATTGCTATTTTCTCTACTAAACCCTCATTCTGTTGTACTATATCTGGCATGTAAAGGACATCAAAAAACTTCTTAGTATCACTATTGCTAGAAACAAAAGAAATGGTACATGAACCCATGGCTAGGCATTTGGTATCATTCTTGACTGCTACCAAGATAAACTCCCCCATAGGCTTGAGGGATGAAAACCAACAATTTTGACTAGTAATATATCGAGATGCTCCACTGTCGATGATCCATGAAATATCAGATGCTAAGGAATGTTCTATCTTTGCATAAATTTCTTCTATTACCATAAACAGGTCCATTCCACTTCAATGATGTTCTCAGACTCCTTCTAGCAAGGCTTCAAAGTGCCCTTTTTCTTTTTTACTTCCTTCAGTCTCTACATAATTTGACCACATGACTAGGCTTGTCATAGTAGAAACACTTTGCCTTAGATTTATTCTTCCTTTTAGAGCATTGGGGTTATAGGAGCCCTTTCCCTTACCTTTCTTTGTATTTACAAAGAATGCAACATCACTACCATCTTTGAAACACATCTCCTCCTCCACCAACATTACGTTCAACTCTTGAATGTAAGGGGTAGGTTGTGCACTTGTGTGCTCATTGAGGTCACTAAACTGTCATACTTGGGAGACACACTCTGATGCAATAGCATGGCAATTCTTCTTGGTCTTAGTGATCCCCCACTATCACCATCTGATCTTGCAGATTCTTAATCCACGATATGAACTATTCTATTGCTTCTTCATCAGAATGCCTTTCTGCTTTAAGCTGATTCTCAAGGTTCTAAATATTTATCCGATTCCTCATCTCATACTGGTTCTTTAAATCTTGCCGTTCTTCAAAAGCTATGGTAGTATGTTGAATTAGGGTCATCAATGAGTCAGTGACATTGGTGATGATGGCATATAGCATATCTGTATTCTTGCGGGGTGTACTAATAAGAAACCCTTTGTATCACGTGCGTTCAAGGGGTATTTAAAAAAACCCTTACTTGTGATTTTTTCATGGATAAAATGGCCCCTTTTCTTTATGGACTTACTGGTGTTTTTCCAAAATCGATAAAAAAACCCCTTCTATAAATGAATTTCTATAAATTTACCTTAAAATTTTGAATTAAATAACTCCTCCATTTGAACTCTTGTTGGTATACTTACATATTTTTTGGTGAAACCCCCGAGTCTACATTCCTTCGCCTCCATGCTAAAATGAGAGAAAGATCTGGTGGTATGGCCTTTAGTGGATTTGTTGGATCCGAAGTAGGGCCCGGCTTTGTATCAACTCGTGTTGTGGCTTCCCACAAATCATATTAATCAAGAATACATCTAATCTAAACTTCCAAAGAGCGTGGTTTGTCCCAACCAAGTTCTCATCACCAAAAGGTAGTAGAGAGCGGGCATGAGTGGCTGTGTTATTTGTAAGGTGGGCCATTTCTCCAAATTTATCTCCTCAAATAGAAAAATACCAAAACAAGCTTTGCCTAAAGCCTACGCTCTGATACCATGTAAGAATATAAAATAGCGAAAGCATAATCATACAATATGAAGCATTGAATAACAAAAAGAAGTGGAGAGCAAACAATATTAATGCTTGTAAAACTTGAATACAAATTGAAGGAGTTTGGTCACCACCTTTTGCTTTGGGTAAGGAGCTTTGATGGTGATCTAGACATGCTTTGGACGGAGGATGCCTTGCTTACTAGAGTGCTTAAACATAATGAACTCGATGATGAACTAAGGCTGGCCAAACTAGTCACCCAGTAGGATCGACCATGGAGCTAGGTCAGCCATGTCGGCCAACCCATGACTTGTGGTAAAAAATGCTTAATTGATCATATCATCTGACTAGGGCCATATTAGACTACAACAAAGTCTCAAATGTTTTTCTAAGTAGCTCCGAGCCATATAAGACCATCTGGATCCTCAAACGGGCCCCACAACCCAAGAACAAGGTGTCCTCATTTTATCATCCATCACTCCACCAATACGATTCCATAGCCTCTTGGTAAATTGCCAAGCCTACATAAGCTATCTCCTAACTAGTGGCCACACTTGGCCACCATCCAGGGTCTAAATTGGGAATCATCAAGTGCCCAGGTGCTCATCTCACAATGGCTACTTCTCATATAGGGGGCCTTACATTCGTCACATGTAGAAACAACACAAGGGGGAAGCATTGAGCAAATTCTTTTCCAACACATTTATCGATTGTGTCATTATTTTTCTACCATTAAATATAATTTACCTAATTTGAGAATTATCGGGTGCTCGCCTCAACACAACGGCTACTCCTCATATAAGGGGCCTTACATAATAAAGCACATTCATTAAGTATAGAAACAACACGACCCACCTCTCCTCCTAGCAAACAAAAGATGAATGCTCCCAAGAAATATGATACCCCACTTGCACAAGAAGCCAACCAGGAGTAAAGACTCAATGGTGCTCCATGAACTTCTATCATTTATATAGTGAACCTTGGGATAAAGGATGTGCTTGGCTAGAGCTTGTATCATCCAGGGAATGCCAACCTTTCCCATTATTATAGAAAACTAGAGGCCTTGATG
The DNA here is from genome assembly GCF_041138505.1 of Cibotium barometz. Classification (NCBI taxonomy): domain Eukaryota; kingdom Viridiplantae; phylum Streptophyta; class Polypodiopsida; order Cyatheales; family Cibotiaceae; genus Cibotium; species Cibotium barometz. The sequence continues at coordinate 24,473,588 of NC_141066.1, forward strand.
TGGGTGCCATTACGTTCATTGTGTTCGACAATAAAATACCTTGATTAAATAATCTTAATAAACGGCTGCTACATTACCTTTAATAATATCGCGAAGTTAGTGATTTCGCAGGAATTAGGGCATGATTCTAGGCGCAGGTGAAGCCGCCTAAACCTCACTTAACCTCCACTGATTAGCGGAGTTGTAGTGAGCGCTAATTAGCTTCTAATGCAGGCGTGAAAGCGTCATTGATATATATTAGCAAGCTTCAATTTGCTTCCACAACATGGTGCTTCTGAAAATTTAAGATTTTCAGGAGCAGCTCAAACTTTAGCTTTTCTGGTCGTCATGGCTTCATCTAACCTTTTGTGGTTTGTGATAATCATGCCCTTAATGACGATGATTAATAGGGCCTCTAGTCATGATTATGGATTCATTAATATTCCGCAAGCAGTGATTATATTTGGCGATTCAACTGTTGATGCGGGCAACAACAATTTTCTGTCTACTGCAATCAAGGCTGATTTCCCACCTTATGGCCTCAATTTCGATACCCACCAGCCCACTGGACGATTCAGTGATGGCCGTGTGGTGCCGGACTTCATCGGTAATCTCAGCTTAATCCTTTCTTAATTTTACGCTCAGCACGTCATTAATGCTGTCCGTTACATTATCTTGCATATTCCGTCAATGGCTTCACCTTTATGATCAGATTTTCTTGCGCATTTCATTGAAAATTGAAGCCTCGTGGTTAGAATATTATTTTGCAGGTTTTACCGATGATTAAACGTATAGTTAAATTGTCTTACACATTTTGTCGATACTTACATATCACTGCTTACTTAATCCAAATGCATTCTTTAAATCTAACCATTTTGATCCTTCCCATAATTATCCTACCAATTAGTGGATCTCGTTCCAAAAATTCAGTACTTATTCCAAAATAGCTGCAGTAACGGTTTTTAGAGTTGAACTCAAATTTGGAGATATTATTCTTGATTTTCCAATTAATAGTTGGCATTCGCGAGCGTAATTAGGTCACGGAGAATCAATAATTTGTGCCTGTCGGAAGGATTGACGTAATATTTCAGTTTTGGAGATTTTGTGCTTGGTTTATTTACAAAGATTATGCTGCATTGAGTGGGATTGGACATATTAATTAAGATTAGTGAGTTAATTAATCTGCAGCATCAAGGGTGGGCCTCCCATTCCCACTTCCGTATCTGCATCCGGATGCCAAAGGAGAGAGAATCTTGAAGGGAATCAATTTCGCATCTTCAGCTTCTGGCTTCTTTGATGACACAGCTTCCCACTTTGTAAGTTAGAAATTTCCAAAAATTAATGATGTAATGTATGAGGGAATCAATTGATATGTTAATAAGTATAAAAGCTAGTCTACTTATTTGTGTCTCATAAGCTATCTTAACCTAGATTAGTGGCTACTTTAACAGTGGATTAGCGTACACTTAGCATGTCAATCATGCATGATGTGATGGATTAGCATATTGATTAATGATGTAATTAAATGATTAGAATGTTCTTACCATGTTAATTAATGATGTGATGTATGTTGAAATTGATTAAATATGGGTTAATATAAAGATGGGCTAATTATGTGTGCAGAATGTAGCACCCATATCAAGGCAAATGCAATGGTTTAGGCAATACAAGGTGCAATTGGAAGGGTCGGTTGGAGATGAAAAAGCTATGGACATCCTCAACAATGCCCTCTATGTTGTGAGCTCCGGCTCCAATGACTTTGTCAACAATTACTACTTGAACCCCTTTTTGCAGAGGCAGTACAATCAAACCCACTACATGAACTTCATCTCTGGTCTCATCGTCACCTTCCTCCAGGTAATTAAGATTACCACCAGAATTTAAGTATCTCTTATAATTAGCGTTTCATTCCCCATTAAGCTGCAGCACATTTTCCAAACTTTGTGTGTGTGTGGGGTGCGCGCGTGCTTGTTATAGTTCAATTAGAGCCCTAAGCAGCTCCAATTAGCACTTAATTGTGCCCATTGAGATGATACATCTTTTCTAACCCTTTTTCTTGCTTGTTTTAGCAGCCCTAATCATCGCTCAATCGCCCATTAAGATGCATCTTTTCCAACCCTTCTATTTGCTTGCTTTTTGTGGTCTTTTTGATGTCCTGAGCTGCTTTAATTATTGCCCATTGAGATGCACCTTCCCTTGGCTTGTCTAACTGGCCGTGTTTAAGTTCACACCGCCTCCAATTAGGACCTATTTGCCTATTAAGATGCATTAAACTACTGTTTTGATAAATAGTCTCTTTGCTAATTAATGGGAGAGGTCACAGCAAATCACAGAAGATTAATCCTTCTGTGTGAGGCATTGATTGTAGGTTTCTAATTGAAAGTTTCTTAGCGGTAGTGTGAGGGATCAGCTAATCACGTTAGATTGATTAATCACTAATCACTCGTCATTGTGGTGTGGGATTTATGTGATGATGGGCAGGACCTTTATGGCGAAGGTGCAAGGAAGATAGCAATAGTGTCCTATCCACCATTGGGTTGCTTGCCTTCACAGATCTCCTTGCATGGGGCTCTCAGAAAGAAGAAAGGCTGCATTGGTTTCATGAATAAAGCTGCCACCCAAATGAACGTGAGGCTTCAACTTGTTTTGGGCACCTTGAAAAGAACCCTCCCAGGCCTGCAATTCGCCTACCTTGACACCTACAACTTGCTCCTGGATGCTGCCCAGAACCCTACCAAATATGGTAAGAAAAATTTATTAACTCAAGGCTTATCAATTTAAAAAATATTAATCAATTCCATCTTGCATATAATAATAACCACATCATCTCTGATTCTACCCACGACCCTCCCAAACATGGTAAGACCATTCATAACCTCTCAATGATTTTTCTTTTAAAAACACACCTTTCATGGAATCACCAAATATGGGTTTAAAAAACACTACCAAAATGGAAAGTAAAATTACCAAATACTCTGAGAAAATTACAAAAAAATGGCAAGAAAAATAATCAGCTCAATAAAGTTTTTCTTTTGAAAAACCCACACTAGCATATAATCACACATCATAATGCAATGGAATCATTGAATCAAATTTATTTTCAGTTCTAGTACTTATGATTGATTTCTTAGTGATTATAATTGATTTCTCTTTTTTAAAAAATAAATTGTTGGTGTAGGTTTCAATGCGACTTGGAAAGGTTGTTGTGGCACTGGTCTCTTTGAGGTTGCCATAGGGTGCAATGCAATGACTCCTCTTACTTGCTCAAATGCATCAACCCACATCTTCTGGGACAGCTTTCATCCTTCCCAAGCAATGAACAAAATCCTAGCCGAGTCCATCTTTGAGCAAGGCATTTCCCAACTCTTTGGTAAAGCACATATTTAAGCCAATCCTCCTTGTAATAGCAAAATTCCATCCATCATTCATAGTCCCCATAGAAAACATTTCATATCTCATTCAAACTCCTTCCAAGTTCACAATTCCAATTGCAATATTTTTGCAAAGACATGCAATGTGTATCAATTAATGTACTATCATGACTTAATCCCAACATGTCATTAATGCTTTATATTGAGAATTATTGTGTGGTATGTTCTGGGTTGCTCCACCCTATTTAAAATCATATTGGACATCAAGACAATTGCAATATTTTTTTCTTTTTGTCTTGGCATCCCATTGTTTGCAATTGATTTTAAATACTTCATGAACCATTCCTTCAAAAAGGAATCATATATATTGGATTTCAAAAAAAATCATTTCTTTGTTTGTTATGGCATCCCATTGTTTATTAGTTCATTTCAAATACTTAGCATTTCTTGCTACTTGAAATATTACTTCAAAAAGGAATTGTAGTGTAAAACCTTAGGAGTGAAGTTTGTCAATGGGGCACCCCACTACTTGATTTATTAATGTATATGTAAAAGTTTTATGTATGCTACATCACTCTAGAATCTAGATCAATGCCTATTCATGTGTATACGCTAGATCATTGGCTATATGTATATATATGAATAATAGATATTATGTGCTCACATACACTTTTATGTCACATTAATTAATCGAGGCATCGAGTATCGTGAATAATAAATATAATCTTAGACCTTAAAGTAAGTCTTTAATATTATATTGTAGGTGCATAATATATCCCCAAGAGTGAGAGACTCTTCTGAGAGAGAGAGAGAGAGAGAGAGAGAGAGAGAGAGAGAGAGAGAGAGAGAGAGAGAGAGAGAGAGAGAGAGAGAGAATAAAAACATTACATCAAAATACAGGTCACAGAAAGACCCAAAAAAGCCCAAGTTGGTTTTTCTAGACCTAATCCCTCTTTTAAAAATTTGTAAAGAGGTTCTAATGAGAGCTACATACAAAAAACTAAATAACCAATTTGTACAAGAAACAACCAAGGGCACAATAGTTCTAAGAGCATGGTGTAATGGGCATAATTATAAGTGCAAAGGGTATAGCATAACAACTGCCAAGGGCATAGGATTTTGGACCAATTGGTGTCTTGCTCCTTACTAGAGCTTGATATATCATGCTTCTTGTTGTGCCATGGCTTCTTTCCTTTTTTGACACAAAAGCATGCTTATTAGTTTGCTTTAGCAAAGTTATTTTCCCTTCTTTTCCTCTTGTAAATAAGAAGCTAATAAGCTTTCCAAAACTTGATTAATTGTCACCTTCAAACAGAGATGATGATAAAAAGGCAGAGTAGGAATGATGCAATCTGTCAAGCTAGAAAAACGGTATGGGAGCTTTTATTATAACCACTTCTATAATTATTGGCCACAATATGTACGTACTTTTTCACCCACCACCAGTATAAGCCCTTTTTGGTTTTTCTAGATCTATAATTATCATCATTTTACTAGGTTCTCTTGTAAAAAGTAAAACTACCGTTAGCTAGTCTCTTTTATGAGAAACCTATCAGAGATGATAAAGTGCCTCCCCAGATCTAAGACATCACTATGATCATGATGATAGTCAACATTTACCACATGACTCATAGTGACATTTACCACATGACTCATAGTGACATTTCTAACCTTTTGGCCAAAAGAACTAGCAACAAAGAAAAGCAAGTGGGATCATGTATATTTATGGTTGTGATAGAAGAGATATTTTTCTACACTACCTTGAGTAGCATTCAATAGTACACTTATACTAGGTTGAGGAAGCAATGGTAATCCCCCACATCTAACCTTATCAACATCTCTTAGACCTCTTTAGAAATTGATGTTCACACTATCCTCCTCCTGTTTATACTCCTCATCATTGGAAGAACATTTTTCAATTAGAACCTCTCTTGAAGATTGCTTTGATATTATGGGCAAAGTGATTCCAGTAGGTGCTAGGGGGTGTACTTTTACTTGAGATTTTTACAACCCAACTACTAGAGTCCAATGGCTGGAGAGCAACATAGTTTCTACTAAGTGGTTTTATTTTATATGAGGTTTCTATGACCAAGCTATGGGATCCAAATTGGATGGGGAGAAGTAGGTGCTAAGGGGTGTACTTTTACCTTACTTTAACCTATGGGTATACTAGTAGGTGCTAAGGGGTAGGGGTATACTTTGACATAGTAGGTGCTAAGGGGTGTCTTTTTACCTAGCATTTCTATAACCAAAATACTAGGGCCGATTCTCTACTTAAACTTTAAGGCAAACACAATTTCTTTTTATCCCAAAAGTAGACTCTTACAATCTAGGAAATGCAAAAGATCCCACCTTTTGATCTTTGCCAAACTTTATTTTCTTAGCAAGTTGAGAAGCTAGGAGGGAATCAAACATTTGTAATCGCTCCTCATAAATCCTTCCTATTTGGAAACACCATGATTTTGCCTCCCTTAGTCACATTCTTGCTAGAGTCTTAATAGAGTAAGACATGACTTGAATTAGCTCCAGCATGTTCAAAAATATTACAATTAATGAAAAATAATTAAAAAACAAATCAACATTAGATTTTCATGGCAAAATACGCTAAAAATTCACTTAGTATAAAAGTTCATTCAGTATAAAAGTTAAACATAAGAAACATTCAGTATAAAAATTAAAGAATTTAAACATAAACGTGAGAAACATTTACAATGAAGAGAGAAGTTGGTCAAATTATTTGTAGATTGGATACTACATATCTACTTACAAAGGAGAGGATACCTTATGTCTACTTACAAAAAAGTTAGAATTGTTTGTAGGTAGGATACCTTGTATACACTTATAAAGTATTAATATAAGAATCTAAAAGAATTCTAGATTTAAAAGGTTATTACATTGGAAGCATCATATCTCAAGAATTGAGAAAATGGACTTGCACTCATACACCCATTGAGAAAATGGACTTTCACTCATACACCCATTGTTTGAACAACTTGTTCATGATTGACCATGGCCCCATGAAGGTTATTAAGTGAAAACTTTTTAATTGATAGAGATCTTTGTTTCTCTCTAGCTCTTCTCAAGGGATGGTCACCTTGTTGAATTGCAAACCAAAGCATGCCAAGCAAAGACTTGTGAATCATTCCTATTGTGAATGTTACTATGTAGAAACTTATTAAATCAACATGACATTAATGCAAACTAATCACACTATGCAGTAACTTATTCCCACTATTGTTATGGTGGCATTGATGTTGATGTAATTATGTAGAGCACTAGCTAGTCAAGGAGTCATTCTTATTGTTGTACAACAAAGAAAGAATGCTTAATTTTTCAAACAATGTGAGATTGATGCAAACCAAAGCATGCAGAACACAAACACATTAACAATTCATTCTTGATGTTGTATGAAGAAATATAGTTGAATTTCTAGAATGAAATGAGACTACAAGAAAAGCTGAATCCAATAACTCACAAAAACATGGATTCTATTAAAAGTTCACATGTTTGAATTTTAAGAGGAACTACTGGAAATGAGGTGATGCTTTGATCATTAAATAAAGAAGAATCCTCTCACATACTTTTTGAACATCAACATATCAAGTTGTTAACCAGCATTAATCATTGTTGAAGTTAATCTATATGCTATGAAAACACTCCTTTTATGCATGTGTGTTTGAGTGAAAAAAGAAAAGAAAAAGACTATGCACAAGGCATGGCAAAAAGGTGGCATAAATCTCCCCTTAAATTATAATTATAGGAGAATATGCCATTTCTCCATTTGGATGAGCACTTTCATTGGTAAAAGTGAACGATAGCAAATAGTTATATATGTGTACAATGTGTGACAAATGTACTTATGTATTAGGCACTCACTTCAAAATTATTTTGGTTGGTGCATTCATCTTTCTTGTTTGGAGTCTACTAACAAAATCTCTCAAAAGCATAGCATGACAACAATAAGATGGAAACATCACATCGTGTTTATAAAAAATATAACATGATGCAAATAAAGATTCACATGCAATTAAAACATAAGCCAAAAAAAAAAAGATGTGTTGAAAACCATGACTTTGATATTTCTCAGGTTCACCTTGAGGTCACGCTCCTCACAAAAACCCCCCAAAGCATCCAAATTCCTCTATAGTCCCTCCTTTGAATCTGAAATTAGGACAATGTCATGTGCATAGAGGAGGATGGATACTAGTGTATCAAAACGAGTGTAGATCTAGCCCCTCCTAATCTGTCAATGAAGTTCTTAATCTCATCAACATAGAGTCCAAAGAGAGTGGGTGATAGTGGGCATCCTTATTTCACCCCAATAGTACCCATGATCTCCTCTCTGACATACCTTTAAGTGCCCATAATCTCCCTGTAAATGAATCATATAGTGTTATTACTCCCCATATCATATCCATTTGTGATCTCAAGCTCCTAGAGTCTCCTAAAAAGACTAGCCCTTGGGACATTATCAAAAGCTTTGCAAAAATCCACAAAGCAGTTAAAAGACATCGTGTGAGCTTAAGCTTGGCAATGGTTAAGAAAATCAAATTAGCTAACCTTGATTTTATAAATCTATGAGGTTATCATAACCTTCTTTGGTCAAAGGAAGTCTGCTTACCTTTAGTGCCTCTCATTGTGGTTGTTGGCTACCCATCACGAGGAAGCTACAAGGCATCTCTATCTCTTCACATTGACACTATCACTCCATAACAAGACACCTAACTCCTTCACATCTACATCCTACTCGTTATCACACCCGCATGAAAAGCTAGCATCAATGTGATGATAACAGCCATCATCTATGCAAATAAAAAAGAATAAAGTTAAAATCCTTAACCCTAACATTAGTTGCATATAACACGGCCACCCTCCCTTCCTTTTTTTCGGAGAAAACCTACCCTCCACTATCTTCCCATGTTTGGCCATGAAGATGTGGCTTATCATGGTTCTTTTGATTATTCTAGTGAGACATCACAAGATAGGTTTGAAATCGTGCGATTCAACAAAACCATTAGGCGTTATTTATATCCAATTGGCTATTTTTTCGGGGTCTCCGATGTTTTTGGTTATTTTCAAAATCCATTAAAAAAAACTCTCCCAAGTTTTATGCATAAATTTGCAAATACATTAGGTACTACCATTCTATTTAAGTAATATAAAAAGTTCTCCCTTAATTTCTACGTTTCTAGGTCTATAGAGAAAGTGCCTTGTTTTATACCCTAGCGCGAATGCTCCTCGTGTGTAGCTTTTAGGGATTATTGTGTAGTGGCTTGTGGTGTGGTTAGGTAGCCATCAAAGTTAGTAGGCCATGCTTTCTACACTACAGTGTACACACTGGCTTGTCCAGGCCCTAGCAGGTATCTACACGTCCATTTTTCGTTTGACATTAATATATACATATTTTTACAAAATATATATTTTCTTGAAACAAAAAACATACAAAGTTTATAGAACAAGAGATTTCTCAAAGGTGGATGTCAAAATTCATTGTATTGATCTTATTTGAAAACTTATGCATGTTTACACTCATAGCACAATGCCTGGGTAATGCTTCCATGTACCTAAGACAATGAATTTAGCAACAATCTTCTTGTCCTCATAATATCTTGATGTGAGGTAAGAAACTAAACAAGCCTAGTAAAACGTTGAGGATCTTCTCTTTCTCACTTAATATGGAAGGGCTACTTATGTGGGTCACACATGTAGTTTAAGAACAAAAGGAGGAAGTTAGGTTGGTTTGAGGAGAAGGGGGACACATAGGGGGATACATAGGGAGTATAGGAGCAATAATATTTCAAACTAGTTTTTAACTTGTGGATAAAATTTGCACTCCACCTCCCCTCCCATTGGTCGACATTAAATCCTTAAATCCATTGGGAAATAGGTTAAATATACCCATTCTTAGTTCATTTTACCCGCACAACAAGGCCTAGTGTAACAGTAAAGGCCAAGATTTTGGCTGGGACTACATCTAAAGACCACTATGTTTTTTAAAAAAATTCCTATCTAAGTGGCTATAGGATTTTGGCTAGCACTATATCTAAAGGCCACTATGTTCTTTTAAAATTCCTATAAGTTCACCCCTAGAGTAAGGCCCCTAGAGTAAGGCCTGCATGAAGCCTTGCTAAAAGATTTTGGCTAGCACTACATCCAAAGGCCACTATGTTTTTTTCTAGTACTTGTGATACTTTTAAACAACCTCTCTGCACCATTTGTTAGCCTACTTGCTCTTGCTATTTCCATAACCCAGCTAGCTCTTGTGCTTTAGCTATAAAAGATTATTGGTGGTAATGCTTTTAAAAAAGAGTCTATAAAAAACAACCTACAAAGACAACTCAAGGGTTTACCACATTAAAAAAAACAATAGTATCGTATCCACTTTTATCCATGGCCATATTCCATACTCTTCTAGAGGAAGGTAAAGAGGAATTCATCTAGAATGATGATGACATGAGGTTACGAGGCCTTTCCACACAAACAATTTCACCCTTGGTAACATGGCTTAATGTTAAGTGGATATGTATTTGAATTAACAACTATCAACGGCACAATCATCCCCCTGTTTAAATGGTGTGGGTTCCATTCAACTCTATCACCTTCAAGCTCAAAAATTCCATGGAAGATTCAAAAACTAGATGTCAAGAATCACGTCTATCTTCATCATGCCTCTCTTCCTTGTAACCATCTATTCTCCAAGAAATTCAATTAGAGAGGATATTCTCTATAAATCAGAAGCATATAACTTACGTTCGAGAAGGGTGATTTTAAGATCCTTTGTGTGTTAATTTTGTGTAATTATAAATTTCTTTAAAAATCCTTTTAACAATGCCTTTGCATATGTGCCCTTACATAAGTCTATAGTTATATATTCACCGCAAAAACTATGACTTTAAAACTTTCAATTTAATTTGTGGGATATGCAAACATATCACACAAATTAAATTGAAGTTTTCTATTGAGTTTATGTGATATGAAAACATATTTTCAAGTAAATTCCTTGTAATCATTTAAATCAGTCCCTATCTCTAAATTTGAAAAGGATAAAATTCTAAGATAGGTTTAAAACCATTTTCCTCATAAAATAGTCTTTTAATAGTTTAGTAAGTTGATTAGAATTCTGTTAAGATGTTTATGCAAGCTTGTGTTATTTTAACCTTACTATTCTTGATAAGTGGAGGATTAGGATGAAGATTAAGAAGAGGTGACATATAGTCCTTCAACACCTTTTAAGAAGATTAAGAAGAAGCATTATGAAGTCCTTCAAATAATTAGCACATCATGATGGTGGGGAGGCAGTGTTCCTCCTCTTCCCCACCCCAAAGCTCCCTATCCTCCTCTTTATTTCTTACTTTTTTTTTGAAATAATATCCCCCTCTTTTCTCCCGTACAATCACTACCTCAAAGAAAAAGTCTAGTGCAAGTGAATCACTTCTATAAGCTCCTTGATTCCCTTAAGCTTTTTCTTGCAAAGTAGGTTGGGCACCACTACCACTGCACCAAAGAATGTTGTGAAGAAATCCTATCAAGGTTCCCAAGCCATTAATAAGGCAAAGCTAGACACCAATGTTGCGGTATTTGAGGCACACCTAGTTACTCTCAAAGCTATGCCCATCTACCCCCGATGTAACATAGACACAATGACAAGCTCTACTCTTTTAATGGGGAAAGTAGGCTGCACAATCAACTTTCCACTCGAGGTGTTTCTACTAGGGAATGGACAATTGTCACCAAATGTGTCACTTGAATTCATAAATCTATCATGTTACTTCTGTTATCATTGCCTTCTTTGGTCATCACTCAAAGGAAGTTTTCTTACCTTCATTGCCTATCATTGTGGGTGTTGGCTACCCAATGAGGAAGCTGTAAGGCATTTGTATCTCCTCACAGTGGCACTATTTCTCCATAACAAGACATCTAACCCCTTCACATGCACATCCTACTTATTATCACCCACAAGAAAAGCTGGCCTGAATCTAATGACAACATCCATCATTTATGCAAAGAAGAAAAAATGTGCGATGCCACTATTGGTGCAAAGAAGAAAAAACATGAAAAAAGAAGAATAAAAGTAAAATCCTTAACCCTAACATTAGTTTCATATAATAGTGCCACCCTCCCTTCCTTTTTTGAGAAAAATGAGAAAACCTACCCTCCCCTCTCCTCCCCCATTTGGCCATGAAGATGTCTCTTATCATGGTCCTTTGAATTGTGTTGGTGAGAAGTAACAACTTTTCATCATTAGACCTGGATGATCTAGAGAAATAGCATAAAGACTAAGCAAATTGGGCTATGCACCCACACCTCGTTTTGGGGGAGTAAATGTGATAGGAAATTTTTGCTCGTGTTTTTTACACGTGTTTCCCGAATACACATGTACGTGCCATGAAGTATCGACATCAATTGTGTTTTTATCTATTTATATGTGTAATCTATGGTAACATTAATGTGGGTGCAGGTTTTTTTAAGATCTCGATGGGATTTCATGGAGTGACCTTTTCTCCCGGGTTTTCACATTGTCAGTATTATTTTTTGGGACTAATCGCTTATAAGTTATGGGTTTGAATTAAAACATTTATCCTCTTTTGTAAATCTTAGGAGGATCTAGAAGTGTTTTTCAAAAAGATTTTCTATTAAAGGCCTTGGTTTTTATAGAGCTATCTTAAATGAGAAAGTAAACCCAATATTAATTTCAAAAAGATTTTCTATTAAAGGCCTTGGTTTTTATAGAGCTATCTTAAATGAGAAAGTAAACCCAATATTAATTTCATATATATATTTATTGTAATGGTATCTATAAAAATTGGTTGGTTACAAAGCGTGAGAACAAAAATACTTTCTCTTCCTATGGCTCTTGCTTTGGCTGGTCGGTGTCCATGGAAGCTTTGGCCTCTTTAGATTCCTTGGTTTGCTTGGACTTCGACTTCGTGGATGTTGTTTTCTTTGACTTGGCCTCTTTTTCCTTAGACTGTTTTTGTTTTTGAGAAGCCGTTCCCCTCTTCTTCATGTCTACCGTTTTCTTGTTTAAAGATGACCTGAATTTCAATGAAGACACTATGGGAAGTCCTTTCTTTTTCAATGGCTTTTTTTCACCTTAGGTGGGATTGATGGTGGTGGTGAATATTATGGATTTGCAAGAAGATCTACACGATTGTTGAGCATGATGAGATAGAAAAAGATGTGATTAGATGAGAATGGGAATGCTTATGAAATGAGGTGGATTGATGTGCATGGATGTTTGAATGATGTGGATTGACGTGTGGATTGATATGGATGGATGTATGGAAGATATGGATGGATGTGTGGATAATGTGGATTGATGTGGATGATGTGGATGGATGTATGGATGAGGTGGATTGATGTGTGGATAATGTGGATTGATGTGTGGATAATGTCGAAAATAAAATTGTGGTAAGATGAAAAAAAGATGGGGTCTAATGTGAAAGGATGTAGAGTAATGAGAAAAGATAGAAATATTATTGGAACTGTAATTGTTTGTGAAATCTGTTTTTAAATGACTGTTTTATGTCAAGAATGCTGGGGAAGCATTTTGACCGCAAGTGAATGAGGTCGTGGAGACCTATCTGTTAAAGTTGCAACTGCTGAGACGGAGAGTCATCGGAGGACGTCTCGCGTAGCAAGGTCGGCCGAGGTCTTGACCAGCCTCGGTTTGATTAAATGGTGAGCTTCCAGTATAGTGGATGAGGGACCAAGGAAGCAGCCTATAAGTGAAGCGCTAGGTGACTTGCGAAGGATCCTAGAGGGTGCTGACCATATGCTGCTCGGGCTCTGGGTCGTCGAAGATACCCACGAGTACGTCGGGGAAGATATTGGAACAAGGAGTAAGAGTTGTTTTCTGAATTCAGGCATGGATCTGGTTGATTGACCTTGCTGGTCCTCAACGGATGAGTCCATGGCTCTTTTATATGGATCTGTTGGTTGATCTTGCTGATCTTAAACGGAGATTCCATCTGGATATTTTTATGTGATTATATTGTCGGGTACTATGAGCTAGGAACTATTGAAAAGGCCCCTAAGTGAACAGGTGGTGAGCGTTTTGGTTGCCACAATGATGCCATAGGTACACCGATAAAGGAAGGTGTCAACCTACGACGGACATTGAGACAGACGTACTATGTTTTACGTCATTAATTTAAATATTCTGAGTCATGGGCCGGGCTTGTTGGCATCATATGTTAAGGATGAAGGGATTGGGTGATCGCCGATGAGAGGCGCACCTTGAATATCAGTAGGATAAGGGTTAGGATCGGCCGGCCATGTATGGGCGCCCAAGTGTGAACGGCCAAGTCACCTATAAGAGTCAAATGTAACCCTAAAATCCTCATTCTGATCATGTGTTGTGAATACAAGAGTGCTCTTGCCTTATCTCCTTGGTTTCCTTCTCTTGCGTGTGTGTGTGTGAGAGAGAGAGAGAGAGTGAGAGAGTGATCGAGCACTATGTAGCGGCACGGCGGCGGGCGGCGAGGCGGTAGAGCGACGACGGCGGCTCCTCCTTCACGACTGTGACGCGGGAATCCTTCAAGGCAGCGGTTGAGCGGTGAGAGTGACACACCTTTTGCATTCTGTTTGAGCTTGCTTTCCTGGTTGTATGCTTGTAGCCATTCGCGTGGCTCGCATATGGTGTTCGGTAAGTCCCCAGCTACGACCTGTGCGGCAAAAGCATACATTTTTGGCGCCGCTGCCGGGGAGTTGCCCTGCACCAAGCTCCAGTTTGCAGCTCGGGCTGCTACGTGAAGTTTAATTTACACTGTTGGAAAGCGACTGTGTGTTTGTTGTTGAGGTGTTTCCGTGTTTTGTAATCTGTTTCTGCAATTTGTCTTCTGCATTTCTGTTATTTTTCCGCTCCGCGTGTGGGCGTGCGTTCTGTTATCTGGTTTTCTGCGTGCGAGGGGGATTTCTGAATCCCCAGACCTGTGCTGTGGAAAACTTTTCTCAAAAAATAAAAAATAAAAAATAAAAAATCCAAAAAATCAATGAAAAATAAAATTTTATTTTTAAAGAAAAAAACCAAACGTGTGGAGAGGAAAGATTTTTTAATTGGAGAAAAAAATTTTGAAAAGAAAAAACCCCCAATTGACCCACGGCCACGGTCTCGATCTCGGTCTTTTGATATATATATATAGGAGAGTGAGCCTCCATAGCTTTCTTTCAAGTGAGAGCTTATGGGAAGTTGTGCCCTATATGTAGCCCACTCCCCAAGGAGTAAAGTGAGCATGTGGGATAAAGTCCTCACCCTTTCCTCCTCAAGCAAATAGGCTTTCGCCCCTTCCCCACAAGGAAACGTACTGTTTTGAGGACCACAGGAGCTCTGGATAGGCGAACACGGTGCTGTAAAGCACGCTAGGACCCTTTAAATGATACGCTCGTTTTGAGCTATCACACGCCCTAGTCCAAGTTCGACCATAAGTAAGGGGGACAAAAACGAGTTAAAAACAAGTAAAAACGGGGTGCGAAACACCTAAGAAACCACTTGTGTGAGTTTCAAGGGTAGTTACCAATGCACGTAGGGTACCCACGTCACATGCATCTACGTTCTGGTCGGGTGCTAGAGCCTGAGCCACTAGAAAGCGTTTCAGTTTACGCAGGCTCACACCATCCCTCCACGTTGGCATCTTGGCCTTCGGCTGGAACCCAAGGGAGTGCAACCCAAGATCCACGAATAGTGGATAGTGACTCGTCCTCTGACTCAGAAGCCATGGAAGGGCACCCTACCAAGAACCCTGAGGAGACAAGCCAAAACATGCCAGGTTGGGCCCCACAACCCGGATCTAGCATGTTTAGTCGTCTAATAGAGACCTTTAGTAGAGCAACACGCTCTGAACATGCGACAAGCGAAGTAAATGAAGGAGGGGTAGTGGATTCGCCATTCACATCTCATGTAGACCCTACCCTCCCAAAGAGTGTCCATGTGGATATTCTACCCACTTCGTTTAATGAGGGCCCTACTGAGCTACCACATTCCGATGCTCTTGCTAAAGTAGAGGTCCCTAGAAGCCAATCCGTAAGAAGTGACATTGCGTCCACTTCAAGAGAACCGTTTGGCACACCAAGTCTAGATGAGATATTTCTTAATGAAAATTGGGAATATGATCTACACACAGAGACTCTAACTGACCTATACACGGGTTACACATACCATGTAGGTTGGTTAGAAGTCCTACGATCTACATCTAGCGCCATGAATCTAGAGGAGCGACAATAAATGATATGTGAGGTTATTCATAGAATTATCCAAATTGAGAGGCAAAATAGGGCAGTGAACCTAGTTTCCACTGGCCCTATGAGGTTTTTGGATATGGGCAAGGCCAAACAACCAACCCTATCACAATTGGAGACTCCCTCGGTGAGTCCCATAGACCCTTCATATGTTGTTTCGCCTGGAGTCTCAATGCAGGTTAAGCCCACGAGCAGTAACTTTAGCTTTCCAACCTTGGCTCAACTTTCCATTAGGGAATCCACAATGCCTACCCCAATGATGAGCATGACAGAAAGCGCACCTGTTACCATTGTAGTTAGTACGACACCGCTACCTAGTGGAACAATACCTACAATAGTGCGTGCCAGTGCCTATCAACCATATGTACCTATCGCTACTCATGCTCATGTAGCTCCTATGCCTCGTAGTAGCTCCTACGCCTCTTAGTATGCCAATGGCATATGCTCCACGACCGCCTTATCACAACCCTTCCTAGTCACATATCGTATCCTACGTCATTTGCCAACATACTCAGACCAACGCCAACTCCTATCAGCCAGGCTATCCCAGAAGTGCTTCCACCAGCTATGCCTGCTCACCTAGGTGATCTCGCAGCGTTTGCTCAGACGATCGGACGATCTATTGTGGAAAACATGCGGGGCATGCCTGAGAGAGAACCTAGAAGCAAGGCAGTACAAGTGGCTAAGCTCACTCAAAACTTCAGTGGTAACGAGGATGTTAGGAAGCACATTGAAGTCTTTGAACACGTGTGTGATTCCTTGGAAGAGCACAATGAGCTGCATAAGTGTGAAGCCTTAGGCTTAACCTTGAGTGGGACGGCTGGAGATTGGTATCGAACCTTAAGGGTTGAAGAGCGCACTCACTACCCCACTCTCAAGAGATTGGTATCGAACCTTAAGGGTTGAAGAGCGCACTCACTACCCCACTCTCAAGAGATTGGTATCGAACCTTAAGGGTTGAAGAGCGCACTCACTACCCCACTCTCAAGAGATTGTTCTTGAAAGAATACATACGTGAGGGTGTGCTTTGGGGAGTAGCATCTCAACTCCAAAAAGCTGAACGCGAGGAAGGGGAGTCAGTGAGAGACTTTATAAGTCGATTGAAGCATCTAAATTCTCGCTGCACTCCCGATGAGCGCTTCAATAATAACCAACTGCTTGATAGATTCATCCACGGATTGCGCCACGAGGACATATACAATGGCTTAGTCATTAAAGGTCTTACAACGTGGGAAGCAGTCACTGCCAATGCAATTCAGTTAGAAAACAACTTGATGATTGCAGGTAAAAAGGTGTCTTCGGAGACAAAATCCGTTAGTTCGCAAGTATCTGGGCACGAGCCAATGACGGTGAAACCTATTGCCAAGGAGCCCAAGATATCTGAAATGTCTGTGACCGACCTTACTAAGGCTCTCCAAGAATACTTTAGGGATAATCGAGCTCCTCAGAATAGCCATATGTACCCAAGGAGAGAGCAACAATGGTGTTCGGTGTGCTTAGGACCACATAGCACGAGTGAATGTCCCACATTCAGAGTCAAATTCAATGGAAATTGCAATGCATGCGGTAAGTACGGCCATCAATCTAAAGATTGCCCAGCACTTCAGCGAATGTTGGCAAATCAGGCACCACTAGCCTGGTCAAACACACCTCAAGTACCCGCGCTAATGCCTGCACAACCTGTCGAGCAATCGTCACAGCACATAGTTCCAAGGAATCCGAATGTAGTCCAGTCGGTGCCGTTACCACCGCCAATGCTAGGACCACAACCTCCACATCCAAGGATTACCCCAATTAACCAGATGGGTTGTGAGTCACATAGTGCATGTGGGGATTATGAAGAGGAGATAGACCCCACTGCTCCATATGGGATTGATACGTTTGAAATGATTCCCCAATACTACATGGAGGATCATTTCGGGCAAGTCAAGCCTATATATCAAGCGGCTGCTCTCACCACAAGAGGGCAAAACCTTAATACCTTGGCGAGGAGACCACCTCTTCAATGCTACGATTGTGGTGGACCGCATCGTGTAGCGGAGTGCCCTAATAGGCTACAGAAGATCGCTACTCAGATGCAACCAAATCAAGGGAGCACATTGGGAATGCCGGTACTTACATGTAATCGTTGTGGCATAGATCATTTGATTGCTCAATGTCCACATAATCCTAATACACCCAAGATTACGCCATTGAATTTGGTTGAGGTCACCAACCAGGCACGAGGAACCACACCCGTTGTACCCGCGAATGTAGTTACATGGTCAATGCTTCAAAATCAAAACTACATTCTTGAAGAGAGGGATACTGCATCAATCGCTCAGGCAAAGAAAAAGAAAACACGACGGAAGAGATCGCTTAATGCCATGAGCTCCAAGCCCAGTTCAAAGACCAACATAGGGACAGGAGACGACCCCGTGTATATGAATGATCCTGAAGATGATTCTGATTCAATAGAAACCATGGGGACCAAAGCCACTACCTTAAGGGAGGAACCCACTCGGGAGCTCAACGAAGGAGAATCAAGCGAATACATAAATAAGGGAAAACAAAAGGAAACTTCCTCGGCCCCACAACCAAGTCATTTAATGCCCTCTCGACCACCCAAACTGATTGAGACTCCCCAAGACAAGCCACGTGGGCCAAAAACCCTCAAGAAAAAGATTGGAACTTACCCAAACCCAGTTGAGGAGATTGAACAAGTGCAACACTTAAGGGGTTTGGTGGAAGAAACACAAAGAGAACTGGAGCCAAACCCGAGAAAAGTCAAAATTCCAGACACAGTGTTTCCTACGCAAGTTCAGCCTCACAGGAACCATAAACCGTTAGCTATACCCAGTATCATTCGAGGAAAGTGAGGATAGGACATCAGGAAGTGGGCAAACACCCTTCCTGCTGGAAAGAATGTTTAGTGAGGGAATGCCTGACCCTATTGAAGAGGAAGTGATTCCATCTTCACCAGTCCCTAGCAAGGGGCGATATCTCGAAAAGTACCATTGAATGTGTCCAAGCTAATGGATTTTATGTCCTCTGAGATCAGAACCACGATCATATCCAAATTATACGGAGATCCTGAGCTATTCTTAGCTCTTCGGGAATTTCTCAATGGAGAACTAAAGGCGGGACTACCACAATTTGCAAATATGGATAGACCGGACACGCTTCAAGATGAAGGGGGACATTGGGATCTACAACCCAACCTAGATGAAGACTCGGTCGTTGAAATACCTGTGAACAAGTTGGGACAGTACTTTGAAGGTGACGAATCTAATGCCACCCTCCCCATTACTACCAAGGGATTAACTCTAAAGGGAATCCTTGATGGTGGTGCTGGAGTGAGCATTGTGACTAAAAACTATTGGGAGTCTATGGGAAGACCTCACCTGGAAGTCACAAACATAGTGGTTAAGATGGCAAACGGAACCATAGCTAAACCTATTGGAATGTTAAGGACCTTAAGATCAAGGTTCTGGGATACAAGGTAAAACATACCTTCATTGTAATGGATTTCTCCAAGCATCCTATGTCATATCAAATGATCTTAGGACGTCCTTTCATGAGGGAAGCACAAATGGTACATGACTGGTCGAAAAACCATGTCTACCTACAATTCCAGGACTTTGTCATTCGAGCTGATCTTGAGAATGGTCGTGCACATCCTTTAGGAAGCAAGGTTATTATCGATAATCGATCAGATACCACTGTTCACTCTACCCCATTAAGGTATTGCTATACATGCAAAAAAGAGACTGATGATGAGAAAGATTCTCCTTATATGGATGTCCTACCGGGTATGACTGAGTCGGATAACGTGGATTGGGTACACCTAGCGGCAACCATAGACACATGGGGGAATAGAGGCACAAGCTGGGTAACACCTGAGGGGCCAGATATGCCACTGTTAGTGCCAATGAACATGATAGGTGTTATGCACTTGACTCCTGATGGCGAGAAAGCGGCACACTCCACTGACACTGAAAGTAGCGAAGACTCGGACCAATGTAACTCTGAGTATGAATCTCAAGAACAAACTGACCGTGAGCCTGATGGGGGGGATGAATCAAATATTCACCCAAATGTGGAAGCAATGTGCTCAAGGCCTAGGACGGTGACCTCTTGCAGTTCATCCGAAAGTGAGGGGGACACAAGTGAAGATCGATCAAGTGAGTTTGAATCTGACAAAAACAAAAATCGAAAACTTGGTAAGAAGAAAACGAGACATAAGCGCCAATGCTATCGAGCTAATGTACGAACTGCAATAAACAAAGAGAGATCCACTGCAGAATGGCTTAGTTATGTAGGAGCCATTGACGCTCATCGGAAGATATTAGATAATTGGGGACAGTATCTCCAAAGTGTCATGTGGTGTATTCCGCAACCTCATGACGTCGCCCAATTAGAGATCGAAGAGAAGCCGAAACTAAGTCGTACTGCAAGAAGGCGACAAAACCAAGAGTTAGCTCAGCAATAAAAGGAGGCGGAATTGAAAGAAAAAAGCCTGGCACAACAAGAACCAGTAGACTTACACCCTGCACCCGAGCATTTCAAATCATTCACCCCACAGCAGGGGAACGTAAAGTGGTCTACACAAAAGCCCAACGAACGCCTACCAATGGGAGTAGCGGTGTCTATGATGGCCCTGCAGTAGTTAAGGAGATAGACTTAGCAGATCCAGGTGAGAAGTCTAAACCAGTTTTTATTGCTCAAGACCTCACCAAGGCGGAAGAAGCTGCACTTACGAAGCTTCTTAAAGAATTCAAGGACATATTTGCTTGGACAGATCATGATATGAAGGGTGTTCCACCCTCGGTGGTGCAACACACGATTCCAATGATTAGCACTGCTAAACCAGTCTAGCAATGTCCCTACCCAATGAATCCTAAGTACGCAAAGATTGTACAAGAGGAAATTGAAAAGCTTGTAAAATGTGGATTCATATACCCTATTAAGCACTCAGAATGGGTTTCTCCGATAGTCATCGTACCAAAGAAGAATGGGAAACTCAGAGTCTACGTTGACCTCAAAAAGGTTAATGCAGCCACCAGAAGGGATCATTACCCCTTGCCATATTCTGAACATGTGCTTGAA
Organism: Cibotium barometz; assembly: GCF_041138505.1. NCBI lineage: Eukaryota > Viridiplantae > Streptophyta > Polypodiopsida > Cyatheales > Cibotiaceae > Cibotium > Cibotium barometz. The sequence continues at coordinate 24,494,263 of NC_141066.1, forward strand.
AGAGTGGCAGGCAAGGAGACATATAACTTTTTAGATGGGTACTCGGGTTACAATCAGATCACAATTGCAGTCGAGGACCAAGCTAAAACAGCATTTATCTCACAGAGTTTGGAGTGTTTGCCTTTCGCGTCATGGCTTTTGGCTTGACCAATGCACCTGCAACATTCCAACGATTGATAAACACGGCCTTTAAGAAATATCTAAGGGACTTCTGTGAAGCTTTCTTAGATGATCTTTGTGTTCATTCCTCTTGGGATGAGCACTTGATGTGTTTACGGAAAATATTTGAAAGGTGTAGATTATATCGCATCTCCTTGAATCCTTTCAAATGCCAATTCTAGGTTAAACACGGAGTTATCTTAGGGCATATAGTGTCCAAAAATGGGATTTCCACTGACGAGAGTAAAATCAAGGTCATTCTGAAATTACCCCCACCCACCAACTATAAGGGAGTCCAACACTTTATGGGCCACGTTGGTTATTATCGAAGGTTTATTCTATTCTTCGCCGAGATAGCTCGACCATTGTATAAGCTTCTCATCGAGTTTATTTGGACCGAAGAATGTGACCGTGCCTATGAGCTATTAAAAAAGGCCTTAGCGAGTGCTCCAATCTTGCGAGTGCCTAACTGGGATTTACTCTTCCATGTGCATATTGATGCATCAAACTTTGCTATTGGGTGTGTGTTAACTCAACCTGGAGAACACAAGCTAGACTACCCCATTAGCTTTGCCAGTCAATGATATATGCAGTAAGGAAATTTCGTTATTACCTCCTTGCCACCAAGTTTTTTTTCTATGTGGATCATCAAGCATTGTTGTATCTGGTAAACAAACCATGCTCCACAGGAAGAATCACACGATGGCTATTGATTCTTCTTGAGTTTGATTTCACTGTTGTTGTGAGACCTGGCAAAAAACATGTTATGGCTGATCATTTGTCTCGCATACCTAATGGTGAAGCTCCTACGGGGGTTGATGATGACTTACCTGACACTTCCCTGTTCATGGTGGAGACAATGCCTGAATGGAGTGAGAAGATTGTTAACTTTTTGGTTAATGGCTTTCCACCCAAGGAGCTTCGTAAAGATCTAGCTCGAAAGCTAATCAAAAAATGCGAACCCTATTGCCTGATAGCTGGGACTCTTTATAAAAGAGGAAAGGATGACGTTCTTAGGCATTGTGCCTGAGAGGATGAGTATCTATACATTTTGCAAGAGGCACATATGGGCGTAGCCGATGGTCACTTCTCAAGAGACTTAACTGCGTGAAAGATCTTACAATCAGGGTATTGGTGGCCCACTATGTTCCAAGATGCATCACTCTTTGTGAAGGGTTGCGATGAATGCCAACGATACAAGAAACCCCAGAGGAAAGATCAGATGCCCCTACATCCAATCAAAGTAAACCAACCATTTGAAAAGTGGGGTTTAGACTTTGTAGGTCCAATTAGCCCAGCGGCCCGAAACACACAATCTCGCTATATTATTGTGGCCACTGACTATATGACCAAATGGGCTGAAGCGAAAGCAACACGTAAGGCAGATGCAAGGACAACAGCCAAGTTCCTCTTTGAAAATATAATCACACGCTTCGGTTGTCCTTTTGAACTTGTGAGCGACAATGGTACGCATTTTATAAATGAAGTGATTAAGGAGCTCACAAAAAATTTCATGATATCCCATCATAAATCTACTCCTTACTATCCGCAAGCGAATGGCCAAGCCGAGAGTACCAACAAGACTTTAATCTCTGTTTTGACAAAGACAGTTGAAGCTCATCGCACGGATTGGGATCTAAAGCTTACGACAGCTTTATGGGCCTATCCTACTGCGTACAAAGTGGCTATTAATTGCACACCATTCAAAATGGTATATGGCCAAGAAGCAGTCATGCCATGGGAATTTGTCATTCCTAGTCTTCGTGTTGCTACTCAAGAGGGTTGGGATGGTAATCCCTTAGTAGAGCATCTGTATATCCTTGAGCGGCTAAACAAAGAAAGACAATTAGCTGTGTACAATGCCCTTGTGGAGAAGGATAGAAGGAAAAAATGGTTTGATCGCCACCTAAAGGACAAGGACATCAAGGTTGGGGATAAAGTCCTGATGTATGGAGTGCGAAACGAAAAGAAGAAGCTCAAATATGCTGGTAAGGGACCGTATAGAGTATGTGAAATTACCCCGCAAGGTACCATCAGAGTGGAGACTCTCGACGGAGTTGAAACCATTGGATTCCTTAATGGGAGTAAATTCGAAAGATACTATGACCCCCTGAGCCAAGAGGAGTTACATGCAATCCATCAAAAGAAGGCAGCTAAAAAACAAGCTGAGCTTAAAAAGATACAAGCGAGAGTCGAAGCCAAAGAACGTCAACAGTGCTAGGCGCCAACGAGAAGCCAACTTGGGAATTACGCAAGTATTTTTCGAGGAGGCAGAGGAGGATTCACTGGAATCTGACCCACCTCTAAGATACCCAATTGAGTTACAGAGTCCTTACGGGGAGGTACTGTATAATGCATTATTGGATACAGGAGCTCAACACAATTTGCTATCATATGGCGTGTGGTGTCAACTTGGAAAACCACCTTTATCCAAGAGTGCTATCCAAGTTCAAGGTATCAACAAGAAGAAAACCCCTATCTCAGGAATTCTGCACACTCCGGTTGCCTATGACAAGGGGACCGTAATTCAGAGCTTTTTGGTTAGCCTGCTGGTACCATGGAAGGCACTGTAAACTTAGGGCATATATGGATGATGGCCACCAAGTGCAATATCGATTGGGCAACCAGACGAGTCACAACGCAAGAACCAACACTAGGTCTGACCGCTCAAAATCCCGCTACTAAGCCATCGACTCTGGACAAAATGCTGGATAATGAAAAATCACCAAGTCCACCAGTGGCAAAACCATCTTTGATTGTTTGCCACCCCTCTAATGCTTCAACGCCAAGAGTGGAAACATGCAGGGTGGTCTCTAAAGCTCCGCTTACTATGCCAAAAAACACATACAAATGGGTTCCAAAAGCTTTGTTAATAGCTACTTCCCCTGCTAAATCTCGTCCAGCCACCAAGAAGCCTCGTAAAAGGAAAGCAGCTACCCACCCGAGAAAGGGCAATGTAACATCGCGATGGATCCCTAAAAAATTATTAGTAGCCCAAGGGTACTACGAGAGGAATGACCATATTTGGGTCCCTAAACATAAGCTGAATCCCTCTACATCACCTGTAAAACCTTGCAAACCAATTATTGCCACCCCAATGATAATTCAAGACCGTGGTAAGGGAAAGGTAACAGAGTGCTCTGCACCACTTCTTCCAGAGTTAGTTTGGATTCCCAAACGATATCGATCATTACCACCTAGCTCAGGAAGGGGAAGCCACATGAAGCTTCTAGCTCCTCATGCCAGGCACACACTCATATAGAAGTTTCTACATGCTCTACACCTACTCTTGTCAACACCCAACAAAAAACCGATGAGTCTACGTCTCCCCTTGTAATAGTATCGTCGGAAACCATTTCCTCCATTCGTCAATGGGAGCATACACTACCATCTCTACAATTGGCCACAAGGGTCATAAAAAGCTATCTGCCCACATCACAACCTATGACCCGCTGGACAAATTGGTTCCAAGAGGCTGCAACATCATTGCAAATAATATGACCCAAGGAAAGGGGGAGCATGTACTCACGCTCGACATTCTAATGCTTCCTCCTTAACCTTCTCCCCTGACCATGTAATTGCCAAATTCAAGGGGATGTATATATATAGCTTCATACATTAAAAAAAGAAAAGAAAAACAAAGAAAAGAAAAACAAAAAATAGTAAAAAGAGCAAGAGCACAAAAAGAGGAGAAATATCCGTATACAATCAAGAACTAGATTGACCTGTCACAAACCTACTGATGCTATATCTGTGTTTGCAGATATGGCAGATGCACGATCATCATACACTTCATCCACTCCCACCTTTGGTGAGAGGTATCATCTGTACCTTTCTCAGATATTTCACATGTGCTATCCTGTAATTGAAACTGAATGGGATCATATAGATGTACTAGCCAGAGAGGAAAATGTTGAGGAATTAGAATGGCTAATTCGCCTATTGACCATGACTGACCCCTACTCCGTAGAGGAAATATCCCCAATAGCCCAATGCTTTCCTTTTCCACAAGATGACTATCCTCGCATGGTTACATTCTTGATGAGTTTATCGGATGGGAAAATGAAAAGGAAATATCTGACAATGATGAATGGACGGATGAAACTCATGGCACTACTGAGGTTGACTTTATTTATTTGGATGATGCGGATAGAGGCTTAGCCTTAGGGCTAGAGCCAGGACTCGACAACATCCTCTTACCGTATCCTCAGTAGTAGTGTGGTGATTGGTAGGTAGGTTAGTGTTTTCAAGTTTTTTCTAGTTTGGATTCCTTAAACGAGTCTTTAATTTTTCACACTGATGTGCCTCTCGAGGTATAGTGCTTGTTAGTTGATTGTACAGGTTAAAAAGTTTGAGGTGGGTTCACTTTCAAGTCCTGAGACTGCCGCAACGTTCATCAAAATATATCTACATCAAATTGCAAGCTGTCTCGTCAAATCAAGGAGATCTCCAATTTCAGGTGTAATTCTTCCATGCCCACTCTCTTTAATTTTTTACTGTTCAATTAATTGCATGAACTATAATGTATGACCACATGGAAATTGTCAATGTACTACTTAGTTTTTGAAGTTGCCTGACGTGCTAGTGTGAATCATTAATGAGTTTAACCTCATTGGATATATTCTTGAGAATGCATGCAGTCTTTAGTTAACGTTGGAATATGATTGTCTTAGGTCTAGGGTCAAACCATCTTAATGTTTGACACCTGGCCATGTGTGTGTTGACCTCTAGGACATAGCTTTTACCCCTTTGTCGAAAGGATGCAAGACAAATTATAGTTCAGGAGCAAAGATCAACAGAAATAAATTTAAAAAAAAAGCCTACAATAAATGGCAATACAAGTCTATGATGTGCTTTAATGTTGGCCTATCGCCTTATTGATACTTGGTAGGCGAGGAGTATTCTACTCCAAACCGATGCCTTGGTTGGTAGGGGGTAGCCTTGCCTAAGGTGAACTAATAGATTCTTGGAGAATGCTTTGTGTTAAACATGGTACCAGGATCGATGTTAGTTTTACCTTAGGAAGGTCGCCATTGTGGTTCAAAATTATCATGTGCATAAAGAAATAAGGCAAAAGGCTCCTGTAACTCTGATGTTTCTTGTGTCCCTAGGCTCGTGGTATTAACTTGTTCTTAGAGTAGACACAGTGTGGTCATCTGTTTATTTATTAAGCTTGGTTATTTTCCTTGACTTAGGCCAGTTATAAACCTTGATTAACCTTTGACACCTTGCTAACTCTTGATTTACTTTCAATAATTTTAAACTCCTGTTAATTTGCTACACTAGCTCATTCATGTGATCCCTTAAACTAAGTTCTCATAGCAACATCCATTGTGGTCTAACATGCTTGAATTTATACACTTTATATCTTTTGAATTCCAGTATACTTTCACTCTACTTTCCTGTTTTGCAGACGGTCTACCACAACAACCCTATCGAGCTTACCATACCATAGCTTCCGAGGACGGAATCTACATCAGGAAGGGGGGCATGTTAACCTATGATGGACATTGAGACAGACGTACTATGTTTTACGTCATTAATTTAAATATTCTGAGTCATGGGCCGGGCTTGTCGGCACCATATGTTAAGGATGAAGGGATTGGGTGATCGCCGATGAGAGGCGCACCTTGAATATCAGTAGGATAAGGGTTAGGATCGGCCGGCCATGTATGGGCGCCCAAGTGTGAATGGCCAAGTCACCTATAAGAGTCAAATGTAACCTTAAAATCCTCATTCTCATGTGTTGTGAATACAAGAGTGCTCTTGCCTTATCTCCTTGGTTTCCTTCTCCTGCGTGTGTGTGTGTGAGAGAGAGAGAGAGAGAGTGAGAGAGCGATCGAGCACTGTGTAGCGGCATGGCGGCGGCGGCGGCGGCGGCTCCTCCTTCACGGTTGCGACGCGGGAATCCTTCAAGGCAGCAGTTGAGCGGTGAGTGACACACCTTTTGCATTCTGTTTGAGCTTGCTTTCCTGGTTGTATGCTTGCAGCCATTCGTGGCTCGCATACGGTGTTCGGTAAGTCCCCACCTACGACCTGTGCGGCAAAAGTGCACAGAAGGAATTGGAAATTAGGATTCAACTGGATAATTAGAGGATTATGATCAATAATTCTATGGTTTCATTAAATGATTGTTTTAAAGATTGTTGAATCTGTGAAAAAAGCAAGTTTATATTGGGTGTGTAAGTAGTGTGACTAGTTTTGTGTTTGCATGAATATCCGGCTAGGGAGCCTGGGAACTCTTTTCCCTGGTACCCGAGACAAAACCTAACCAAATTCCTAATTGGATCCCATCACTACAGTGGTTGGGCGGTTGGCTAACCCATGGGATTGGCTGGACCGATGGATCCGTAAATCGAGACTCAATTTCTGTATGGTACGATAGATGAGATAAATCCTGGATAAAAATTTTTCTATGGAAAAGAATCAACGGCTGTGCCTCTTAATGAAGAAAAAAGCGTTGGTCTCTATGATCCAAGTATAATCTTTTTCTTGATCTGATTATGGGACTTATGGGTTCGGTCAGATCAGTTCAGTTAGTTCAGGCTTTTGACTACGTTAGAGAAAAGTTATCTTGGAGGAATCGCCCGTGCTTTACGAGCAAGGTAAGTTTTTTCGAGTTTCATTTTGGAAGAACCGATGGATTAGTCTCTTGTCTGGATATCTGTGGGCGAGGCCCTTGAGTGTGGGACCCTACCCCATGCAAGAAGTGCTACTTCCGCTCTGCTAGCATCCCCAAATTTGTTGCGCAGTGGGGTTAGGGATCTTACAGTTGGTATCTGAGCGAATTGGCTAATGAGGATCAACTGAGAAGCCAAAAATGTCAAAAATTTATGAAGAAGCGATAAAAGGTTGTAATTGTGTGATAAAATTCATACAAATTAATATTCAAACTGAAATTCGTAAATTGGTAATTGGGTCTTCAAATGGAAGTGCCGCAATTGTATGGAATCCCTGACTTGCTTGAGGCCTAGACATGATGGTATTTACTTTATAGTTCCAAGGACCGTGACTACCCGTATATATCGAGGGTATAATTGCAGTTCTTTACTGGCAGTATATACGAGTTAATCTAAGACTTGAAATTGAAGCATTAATACTATCTAGATGATGAATTCAAATGTGGTTGATATAATTTTAAATTCTGATTGAGAACTGATGAGTTGATTTGGATTCTGATTGAAAAATGAAGATTTTTTGAATTTTGGTTGAATTGTAATAACTAAGCAAAACCACAATAAGGATGAATGGGACGAGTCCCTGTGATAATTTTTGTAGCTAGAATGATGTTAATGACCTCAGCAAATCACTATGATATTAGTGGATTGTGCTGGCAGACTGCTACTGTTAACACTTGACCCAGTGGATCAAGTTAAGGGGTGCCAAATTAAAACTCTGTAAAATTGAAAATTTCCATGGCGAACTATTCAGATAGAAATCTCGGTCTAGGACCATTATTGTGATAAGGATTGAATGTTATGATCTGAGTGAATTATTATGTGATGATGAGTTTTATCGGTCAGTTCAATTCAGTTAGTTCAGACTTTTGACTATGTTAGAGAAAAGTTATCCTGGAGGAATCGACCATGCTTTCCGGACAAGGGAAGTTTTTCCGAGTTTGATTTTGGAAGAACCGATGGATTAGTCTCTTGTCTGGATATCTGTGGGCGAGGCCCAGAGTGTGGGACCCTGCCCCATGCAAGAAGTGCTACTTTCGCTGCTAGCACCCCCAAATTCGTTGCGCAGTGGGGTCAGGGATCTTACAAACAAGCTATCTCCCTTGATGATAAGCCTTTTAAATCCCCTCTTGATACACTATTGTAGCCCACACTCGCATACTCAGCTTCATTGCTGGTCTGCACTTGCAATTGAATCCCTTCTTGAAACACTTGTTTACCCTGTGGGTCAAATAAAACTATACCTCCACTAGCCATTCCTGACCTTCTCTTGAAGGCTCCATCTAAAAACAGAGTGAAAGAATCTATGTTTTGCAAATGATTGAATTCAATTCAAATGCTATGCCTTTGATGAAAAGGCCACCCCCTTCTCTTCTTTACATTCCAACCTTTGTTAATCCTAGAAAAATTAACTAAGTGATTAATTAAACTCTTCTTATTGTTTACTCTCTTGAATTTAGAAAATTATGTAGATTAGGGTTCTATAATTCTAAATTGGGTTAATTAAGTTAAGTGAAGAAAAATAAAAATGAGAAATGGTCAGCCATACAAAGGAGGTTATGGCAAAATTTTCCAGAATTTTGTGAAAAAGAAAGTTTGTTTTTATGTTATTCCAAAAGAGTAATTCCCACCATTTTTGCATCTAAAAGAAATATTCTAATTACTCCATGTACATATTCACCTATGTATATGCATGAATATCACTGATATTCTTATTAAATTTGATTTCTATGCATAGAAAGATGCATAAGGGAATTTTTTTATTACAAAAGTGTTATTCTTAGTAAATTGATTTCTATGCATAGAAAGATGTATAAAGGAATTTTTTTATTATAAAAGTGTTATTCGTATTAAATTTGATTTCTATGCATAAAAAGATGCATAAAGGAAATTTTTTTATTATAAAAGTTTTATTCTTATTAAATTTGATTTCTATACATAGAAGGATGCATAAAGAAAATTTTTTTATTACAAAAGTGTTATTCTTATTAGATTTGATTTCTATGCATAGAAAGATGCATAAAGGAATTTTTTTTATTACAAAAGTGTTATTCTTATTAAACTTGATTTCTATGCATAGAAAGATGCATAAAGGAAAATTTTTTATTGTAAAAGTGTTATTCTTATTAAATTTGATTTCTATGCATAAAGATGCATAAAGGAATTAAACAACCCTAAAATGGGATTGATCATGGTGATAAATATAGATTAAGCAACATAATTAAGGTGGATTAATCCACACTAAAAACTCCATAAGAGAGCGAGAGAGATTATGCACACTCAACACTCAATTCTATTGCACTATTGCATTCACAAGGAATCATACAATGATATAGGCTTTCTAGCCTTATCCCACTTTGCATGTCATCATCCATGTGGCACTCCCTTTTCCACTCTTTTGGTCAACACTCACTACCATTCGTAACATTTGTGCATTGGCAGCTCATAATGGTTGGAATGTACATCAGTTGGACATAAAGACTGCGTTCTTGAATGGAGATTTGCATGAGGAGGTGTATGTATCGCAGCCTCGTGGTTTTGTTCAAAGAGGATAGAAAGATGCATAATGAAATTTTTTTATTATAAGTGTTATTCTTATTAAATTTGATTTCTATCCATAGAAAGATGCATAAAGAAATTCTTTTATTTTAAAAGTGTTACTCCTATTAAATTTGATTTATTACATAAATAGATGCATAAAAGTTTTTTTTTAATATAAAAGTGTTATTCCCATTGAAGTTGATTTTTATACATAAATAGATGCATAAAGAATTTTTATATCAAAATTAGAATTCTCTTAAATTCTATGAGTATTTGATAAATGAATAATTAAATACTCTAAGAGAGAAATTTCTATCGTTTTATACTCACACGGATTGTAAAAAGAAAATTCAAGAAATCTATCGAGATCGAAATATTCAAATAAATGATTAATTTATTCCTCATTCGAATTCGTAACTAATTTAGAAATCAGTTAAGTGAATATTCAAAGAAAGAAATTCAGTAAAATGGTAACTGAATTATCAAACCTTTTCGAGAAAGATAGTTCAGGAAAAATCTTATCCGACTCGAACCTTGAATCAGACTATGACCAAGACCAAACTCTCTCGTCAGGAAAAATCTTATCCGACTCGAACCTTGAATCGGACTATGACCAAGACCAAACTCTTTCGTCAGTTTCGAGGAAAGAAGGTGTGACCAGTTTAGAAAAATATACTCAAAACTCCCACCAAATCGGAAACTAAGTTTGAGACCCTTCGAATTGATCTGTGGATAAAGGTTATAGAATCCGAGGAATTCTAGTATGAAATTCATAATTCCAATCAAGAAGTTTTGGGGATACTGATTCAAGAAATACTCCTTGTATTCAAAAGAAAATCAAACTGAAAATTTGCATAGAAACCCTATTTTCTTAAAGGACTGTCTTACGCCAGAATGCTGGAGGGAGCATTTTGTATATGTTTTTCTAAGGGAAGTTTGGTTGTAACATCTGGTGGGGAGTGTTCAAAGGATGGCTCACACGGCAAAGCCTGCCCAGGTCTTGACCAGCCTCGGTATGGTTGAAAAATGGTGCGCTTTCGGTACGATGGACGAGGGTCGACGAAGCGGTCCGTGAGTGAAGTGCCAGGACACCTAAGGAGGATCCTAGAGGGTTATGACCAACCAGGAGATGCACGGGCTCGCAATGCCTATGACACCCATGCGTATGTTGTGGAAGATATGTATAATAGACGAAATGATTATTGTAATCTGTTACTTGATCTCATTGCTGACTAGTTCGTCTCAAAACAGAGAGTCCAGAGTGATACTATTTTTTGAGAAACAAGGGACTGGATGGAATTTTTGAGTTATATCTGTAACCAATAACTGTTTGTCAATGGATTATCTTATATGTTAAAGTTTTAAAGAGGAGTGTGTGCGTATCTGTATTTAAAAGCAAAAGTTAAGAAAGGCATTCAATTATGGGTGGGTGAGTAATTGTCTGGTTCTACCGATTCCAGTGGTTGGGTGGTGGATGGGCCGGATGGGGTTAGGTTGGAATCAGTGGAGTTTTAATAATTAAATTGAAATAATAGATATACGCTTGGAATTTGAGTAGTTAAATAAAAACGTGAAGAATTTCTCAAATGAGTAGATCAATGGCTGTGCCTAACTTCGGTTAGGAAAAAAGCGTTGACATTCTCAAATGATTAGATCAACGACTGTGCCTGAATTTGGTTAGGAAAAAAGCATTGATTTCTTCAAACTAAGTCAGTGATAGTTTCCTTCTATTTGGTTTAATCAGGTGAAGGATAGTTTAGTCTCTTGACCCCGTTAGAAAATTCGTTAAGAAAATCAAAAAGGTGGAATCGTCCCCGTTTTTCGGGCAAGGGAAAGTTTTTCAGTTTCGGTTTTGGAATGACCACCAGATTAGTCTCGTGTCCGAAAATTCGAGGGCGAGGCCCCGAGTGGGAAACCCTGCACCATGCAAGAGGAATCCGGTGTGCAGAGGGGGCAAAGGGGTCTCACAGGTGGTATCAAAGCGCTGTTGTAAACTTACGAAACAGTAGCAGAAATTGCCTAAAATTTTAAAGTAAATCTGGGAAATAATGTTTTCACTTGTTAAGATTATGTTTGAAATGAATTTCATAAATTGAAAACTCATAAGTTGAACTGGATTTTTCGATGGATACCCCAAATCTGTCTAGCATTCCTAGACTCTCCCAGAGTCAGGATATGATCGCCTTTACCTTCGAAAATCTCATCAACTCCGCTACAACCCGAGGAAGTAGAGTGAGACTCGCTCGTCACTTTGAGGATCTATACTTTCCTGGTCCAATAGAGCGACGTCAGCATATGTGATTCTCTAGAGGGTGAAGTATTCACGTCAATACCAATCAACGACAGAGACTCAGACAGAATATGTCGCTAGCCATGATCTTGATAAGGCTAGGAGTTGTTCATTATGTACAACTCTATAATCACTCCCCCCGGAATTTTAGAATTTCTTGCCGTATTTTTAGACTTCTTAGCCACTTTATTCCTAGGAGAAGAATTACAGCACCATTATCAGTGATGAATCGTGTATATCATAGCATGTCTCCATTGCAGTATTGCCTTTTTATGCGTATGCGATCGAGGTGGTGACTTTTGGAGCCGAGACACTCTATGTATATATCAAAAACTTTTGATAATAAATGATGTTTTGCAAAAGATTCTAAATTGTTTTCGTGGTTGTTGTGAATATTGTTCAATAAAATTATCAGAGTGAATCTTGTTTTCAAGAATTATGATGGAATATTTATTTGTTTAAGAAATAAATCTCAAAAATTAAATAGTCATAAATCTGATGACAAAGTTAAGTTGATAAAAATATCGTTTTGTCATAATCATGAGGCGCGCGGCCCATGGTAGGCTGTCAGATCCTCTTACCGATGAGGAAGAGTTAGATCCGGACATTCGTAAAGCCCTACACCGATCCAAACCTGGTCCCTTCAAGGGTGAAGGGAAACATTTAGGAGAAGTAGTGGAAAAATGATCGAGGCAATGGAAGAGTGTTTTGACGTAACCGGTTATAACGAGAAGAGAAAGATGGCTCTCGCTAGATTGAAAATTGTGGAAACGGCCAAGGTCGCATGGAGGAACCATTGCGAGACAAACCGTCTTGACCGAAATACCCAGACCTGGTCAGATCTTAAAGCTTACCTCAAGAAGAGGTTCTATCCTCCGGGCTTCCTGGAAACCAAAATGAATGAGTTCTTGTGGAACTGAAGCAGGATAGCCGAACGATTGAAGAATACCATCAGGCATTTGCCCTTCTCCTCAAATATTCTCCACTTTTGGATGAAGAGCAGCTGATGGCCAAATTCATTCGAGGGATGAACGAGCCATTAGACACTTTAGTGAAAAATGCCAAACCAGTCTCAATGGCAGAAGCTGTCATAATGGCAAAGGACTTTGCCAAAGCATTTGTTATTAAGGTCCCGCTGAAGCCTGCACCCTCAAACTTTAAAAGGTTCCAAACCCCGAGAAGTGCTTCAAACTTTCCACCCCCAAAGAGGCAGCAAGGCAGCAAAGCATTTGTTATTAAGGTCCCGCTGAAGCCTGCACCCTCAAACTTTAAAAGGTTCCAAACCCCGAGAAGTGCTTCAAACTTTCCACCCCCAAAGAGGCAGCAAGGCAGCAAAGCATTTGTTATTAAGGTCCCGCTGAAGCCTACACCCTCAAACTTTAAAAGGTTCCAAACCCCGAGAAGTGCTTCAAACTTTCCACCCCCAAAGAGGCAGCAAGGCCCTAATCAAAATCAAGATGCTGGGAAAGGTCAAAATCTGCAATTATGTTGTCCAAATGAATCCGGTAGACACAAAGTTAAAGGCTAAAGAACCAGAATGGTTAAGTGAGTATGATGATTTATTCCCAATAGAGCTAACTGAGATGCCTCCGATTCGGGAAGTAGATCATGAGATAGAATTGACCCCCGGAGCTCAGCCAGTAGCCCAGCGCACGTATAAAATGCCAGTCCTGAAGCCATTGAACTTAAGGAACAGGTTAGACAGCTGTTAGAACAAGGGTTTGTAAGACCCAGTGTTTCACCTTGGGGAGTGCCAGTTCTCTTTTAGAAAAAGAAGGATGGAACGTTAAGACTCTGTGTGGATTACAGAGGTCTCAATCAGCTGACAGTTAAGAATAATTATCCTACCCCTAGAGTTGATGAGCTTCTGGACAGGCTAAATGGAGCCCAGATCTTCACAAAGATAGATCTCAAATCAGGGTATTACCAGATCAGGATAAATGATCAAGATATCCCGAAGACAGCCCCATCAATACTCGCTATGGGCACTATGAATTTATTGTCATGCCGATTTGGATTGACAAATGCCCCAGCTACATTCAATCACCTAATGCAAAACATTCTCAGAGAATACTTGGATGATTTTGTTCTTGTTTTCTTTGATGATATTCTGATTTACTCAAAGAATGCAACTGACCATGAAGCTCACGTCCGTAAAGTTCTTGAGATTCTAAGGAAGAACCAACTCTTTGCAAAAAAGAGCAAATGCACTTTCTCTGTCGACCATGTTGAATACTTGGGCTTTCTGGTATCCAAAGACGAAATTTCTCCAGATTTTGCAAAACTCCATAGATTAGCTTGAACCAAAGACAGTGAAAGAAGTCAAGGGATTCTTGGGATTAACTAGTTGGTATAGAATTTTTATACCTAAGTATGGTCTCATAGCTTCCCCTTTGACTAATCTTCTCAAGAAGAATACCTCGTTTCAATGGTCTGCCAGGTGTCAGAGCGCTTTTGATAAGCTGAAGACCGCCTTGGTAACCAATCTCATTTTGAAGTTGCCAAATTTCTCTCTATCCTTTGAGGTAGTACTGATGCCAATGGTTTTGCCCTGGGAGGTGCGCTCATGCAGGAAGGTCATGCAATGGCCTATGAATCCCGAAAACTCAGAACGCATGAGAGAAATTATGTTGTCCATGACCTGGAGCTACTTTCAGTAGTCTATGCCCTCATGTTGTGGAGACATTGTCAAAGATTCACTTTGATGACAGATCATCAGAGCTTAAAGTGGATCTCAACATGTGCCAAAGAAGGTGGATGCAGACCCTGCAGGAATTTGATTTTGAAATCAAGTACCGTCCAGGCAAAGAAAATGTGGTAGCAGATGCCCTCAGTAGAAAAGCCTCCTTGCTTGCAATCATAGTGGTGTCAAATCCATTGATTAATGAAGCAAGAGAGAAGATCATGCAAGATAGATTCTTTGGCCCTATTGCTACCCTACTTATGCAGGAAAGCAAAACTTCTCAGGAGTTGAACCGAGTTCAAGGGTATAGCCTGGATGAAGGAATTATGTATTATAATAGCAGGCTATGCATTCCCAATGATGAGGGAACTAAGGGTCAAATTCTGAGTGAAGCCCATGATAGCCTTATAGCAAGACATCCAGGTTTCATCAAGACCTACATGTCTGTAAAGAAAAGCTTCTTTTGGCCTGGACCAAAAAATGATGTACTTAATCATGTATGTCAATGCCTGATATGTCAAAAAGTCAAAGCCAAGAGAGTAAAAATGCCTGAGAAGTTACATCCATTAGTATGGATTTTATTACTGGACTACCTTCAGTGCAATCAGGTTACAACTCCATCTTCGTGGTAGTTGACAAACTAACCAAAGTTGCCCATCTGATTCTAGTAAAAGAAACCTACATTGCAGTGGATGTGGCCAGAGTGTTTCTCAAGAAAATCTTCAGATTGCATGGCCTACCCAGAAGAATAGTAAGTGATCAAGATCCCAAATTAACATCAAGATTCTGGATTGCATTCTTCGAAGCAGTAGTAGGTACTTTCTTGGATCTCAGCACAGCTTACCACCTCGAGATCGATTGTCAAATAGAAAGGGTGAACCAAGTAATCGAAGATATACTTTGGTCATGCTATGGCAAGGAACCCAAGAAGTGGCTAAGCTATCTACACCTAGTCGAATTCGCCTACAATTCTTCTTATCACACGGGATGAGCCCTTTTAAAGCTCTGTATGGACAAGGCTACCTAAGACCATTAACTTGGTCCGACCCATTGATTAGGGTCGAGATGTCCAGACAGATGCTTGACAACATGGAGCAACAGATGCAGTCAATCTGCAAGGATATAAAAGCTACCCACCAGGTTAGACAGAAGCAGTATGCAGATAAGAAGAGGTCAAGCAGAAAATTTGAAGAAGAAGATATGGTCTTCATTCGAGTACACCCCAAAAGAAGTTCTCTATCTCTTGGGAAGTACAAGAAGTTATCCCCCAGATACTGTGGATTATATCTGATTACAAAGAAAGTAGGTGACTTAGCCTATGAACTTCTTCTGCCTCCTCATCTCAAAGTACATAATGTATTTCATGTCAGCCTACTTAAGAAGTACGTGTCGAGCCCAAATCATGTGCTTAATGAGATGAACTCTTAACTTCTTCAACCCAAGGGCAGATGGAACTCCAACTTGAAGAAATCCTTGATATTTGAGAGAAGGTTATCAAGAATAGAATTCTGAGAGAATTATTAGTCAAATGGAAGTTCTATCCTTTTGAAGACGCCACCTGGGAGAAAAAGCCGAACTGATGCGGGATTACTCCTAGTTTGCAAGATGAGGACATCTCGCATTTTTCAAGTTGGAGAGGATGTAAGATTCCTCCCCAGCCCCTCATGATGTCCAATTTCTTCCCCTGTAATCAATCCTCTTTTCAAAATAATAAAAGATCTTGTTTCTACCTGTTTTGGCCTAGAGAGAGAAAATATTCTAGAGAGAGATAATTCAATTTTTAGATATCTTTGGATGGAAAAATATCCATTCTTATTAAAATAAATTCTCCCAAAACAGAAGTTTGAAAAGAAATTCCTAAGGTGCATTAGAAATAAATTAAAATGTGCACATAGCCTAAGGGCCCCTGTTTTCAAAAAAATTTGGATTAAGGTCCAAACAAAGGTTTGACATGCCAATGAGATTAATCCAAATGTACGGAGGAGATAAATTGAAGAATAAAAGAAAAACCCCCCAAAAATGAGTAAATGCTCACATAAGATGAAGAGTGGACTAAGGACCAAAGAAAAGAATTAAAAAATGAAATTTTGACACCTCAGTGTGGGATCTCCCCTCATGAAGTAGGCACCTTTTTCTCATCATTACCCCCAATTTTTAATCAATAAAATGAGATATTTTCATCTCTCCTCTCTCCTGTTTCAAATCTAGATCCAAAAAGTAAGCTAAACTGACCCAAAAATGGTCAAAAATTGACCAAATTGATCTGGAAAATTCTAGAATCGGTTTTCTTGGTTAGAGGCTCACTTTTTTCTATAAATATAAGCCTCCCCCTTTTGTAAAAGCTTAATGGTATTCATGCACTGTTACTCTACTCTTGTCCAAAGCCATCTACATTGAATATTTTAATAATTCAATTGTTTTTGGCCTAATCCTCTCCAAAGTGAATTAGTGGCCACTATTGCTTCAAACAAGAGTAGAACCCTCAATCCCTCAAGCCAAAGGAGAGCTTACAAGCTTCATGTAAGCTAATTTTCTTACTTTGTTTACAAATTTAAATGAAAAATTTATGGTTTTCTTGATTTTTATGTTTTGCAAATGATTGAATTCAATTCAAATGCTATGCCTTTGATGAAAAGGCCACCCCCTTCTCTTCTTTACATTCCAACCTTTCTTAATCCTAGAAAGATTAACTAAGTGATTAATTAAACTCTTCTTATTGTTTACTCTCTTAAATTTAGAAAATTGTGTAGATTAGAGTTCTATAATTCTAAATTGGGTTAACTAAGTTAAGTGAAGAAAGATAAAAATGAGAAATGGTCAGCCATACAAAGGAGGTTATGGCAAAAATTTTCAGAATTTTGTGAAAAAGAAAGTTTGTTTTTATATTATTCCAAAAGAGTAATTCCCACCATTTTTGCATCTAAAAGAAATATTCTAATTACTCCATGTACATATTCACCTATGAATATGCATGGATATCACTCATATTCTTATTAAATTCGATTTCTATGCATAGAAAGATGCATAAGGAAATTTTTTATTATTACAAAAATGTTATTCTTAGTAAATTTGATTTCTATGCATAGAAAGATGCATAAAGGATTTTTTTTTAATTATAAAAGTGTTATTCTTATTAAATTTGATTTCTATGCATAGAAAGATGCATAAAGGAAATTTTTTTACTATAAAAGTGTTATTCTTATTAAATTTGATTTCTATGCATAGAAGGATGCATAAAGAAAAAAAAATTATTACAAGTGTTATTCTTATTAAATTTGATTTCTATGCATAGAAAGATGCATAAAGAAATTTCTTTTATTACAAGTGTTATTCCTATTAAACTTGATTTCTATGCATAGAAAGATGCATAAAGGAAATTTTTTTATTATAAAAGTGTTATTCTTTTATTAAATTTGATTTCTACGCATAGAAAGATGCATAAAGGAAATTTTTTTATTATAAAAGTGTTATTCTTATTAAATTTTATTTCTATGCATAAGATGCATAAAGGAATTTTTTTTATTACAAAAGTGTTATTCTTATTAAATTTGATTTCTATGCATAGAAAGATGCATAAAGGAATTTTTTTATTATAAAAGTGTTATTCTTATTAAATTTGATTTCTATGCATAGAAAGATGCATAATGAAATTTTTTTATTATAAAAGTGTTATTCTTATTAAATTTGATTTCTATCCATAGAAAGATGCATAAAGAAATTCTTTTATTTTAAAAGTGTTATTCCTATTAAATTTGATTTTATGCATAAATAGATGCATAAAAGTATTTTTTTATAAAAGTGTTATTCCCATTGAAGTTGATTTTTATGCATAAATAGATGCATAAAGAATTTTTATATCAAAATTAGAATTCTCTTAAATTCTATGAGTATTTGATAAATGAATAATTAAATACTCTAAGAGAGAAATTTCTATCGTTTTATATTCACACAGATTGTAAAAAGAAAATTCAAGAAATCTATCGAGATCAAAATATTCAGATAAATGATTAATTTATTCCTCATTCGAATTCGTAACTAATTTAGAAATCAGTTAAGTGAATATTCAAAGAAAGAAATTCAGTAAAACAGTAAACTGAATTATTAAACTTTTTCGAGAAAGATAGTTCAGGAAAAATCTTATCCAACTCGAACCTTGAATCAGACCATGACCAAGACCAAACTCTTTCGTCAGTTTCGAGGAAAGAAGGTGTGACCAGTTTAGAAAAATACACTCAAAACTCCCGCCAAATCTGAAACTAAGTTTGAGACCCTTCGAATTGATCTGTGGATCAAGGTTATAGAATTCGAGGAATTCTGGTATGAAATTCAGAATTTCGATCAAGAAGTTTTGGGGATACTGATTCAAGAAATACTCCTTGTATTCAAAAGAAAATCAAATTGAAAACTTGCATGGAAACCCTATTTTCTTAAAGGACTGTCTTACAACAGAATGCTGGAGGAAGCATTTGGTATATGTTTTTCTAAGGGAAGTTTGGTTGCAACAGCTGGTTGGGGAGGACGACTCACGTGGCAAAGCCGTCTTGACCAGCCTCGGTGTGGTAGACTATCATCTTTGCCTTAGACAATCTGCTTAGATTATCTACTTAGATAGTGAGAGAGAGCTGCGTCTCGGCCATAATACTCTCTTTTATGCCGCTACAAGAATTTGTCTTTGACTTCAAATGTACTCTGCAAAACAAAATAATTAAGGAAACATAAATCTACATATGAAATTCACACACACACACACACACACAACACACACATACATAAAGAGAGAGAGAGAGAGAGAGAGAGAGAGAGAGAGAGAGAGAGAGAACCTGAGTCTCATCCGTCTCACGAACAGTTGGTCTTGCCAAAGGTTAATAGAACTTTTAGTATCTTCTCCTACTTTGTTCATAAACTCCTTTGTGGAGTCATTCAACTTATCAAAGCCATATTTGGCCTGCAACTCCATGAAGGTTTTATCATCTGGCACAAATCCATCCTCTTTGAATTTCCGTGCTTTGCCCAAACAAAATACTAAGACACTCTTTACTATTATAATTTTCCTCCAATGCTAAGTCATATGCATCATCTTTCGAGACAAAACCACTACCCTCTTCTAGAAAATTGGCAATAGCAGATAAAGCATAATCTTCCCTCAGGCTGAAAATATTCTGAATGTCGGCCAATAGTACATAACCACACTGCTCCACTTTGAAGAGATCTGCATCCCAGTGGTCTCTGTATTGTTGACATCTTTAGAGCAAAAATATCCATCGACTTCGAATCCTCTTCCTCCTGTACTAACTCAATATCTTCCTCAAGTTCTGCCTCCTCGGAGGGTAATCTATCTTCTAGGGAAATTTCATCTTGGATAGTACCTTCATACAGTAGTTCTTCACCCATTTCAGGAAGGCCTTTATAGAGGCACTGCAGGTAGCAAAGGAATCCAAATGGCTCATATAACAGCCTCCTGCAACTTAAGTGCAAGGTACACCAAGA